>NC_041349.1:18094626-18207126 GCF_004354835.1 Perca flavescens
TAAATTTTGATCATCATCTAATCATTTATAATCATACCAACTCTGACTCGTCAGCCCTTTCCTAACAATTTACTCACCAAACCAATTCCCACATTAACCCTTTAATTCAAGCCATCAATTTGAGCTTAATCTTCCACTCCGAGCTTAATCTTCCACTCCGACCTTAATCCTTTTAACCCCACCTCACTTCTCCTCAATCTTCCCATCATCCTCTCTTCTTTAGTCTCTGTGTGTTATATATATCCGCAGTGCCCAATAACAGCAGTCATACCCTCTCTTGACGAATTTTTAGACAATCAGAAGACTGACTGCTGCTCTCCTGAAGTGGCAGTGAAAGAATACAGTCATACATTTGCTGTCAAACCTGAATTGCACAACCTTTTTCTACAGCTCTGATTAGTGCTGCTGACTAGCTTCTTCTTCTCAGCAATGGTAGCTAAGTGGCATAAGTAGCATTTAATGCCCTATCCCACCAAATATTCCAAAGAGTTGTCATTTCTGTAAAATGTCATAAATTTCCCAAAGGTCATTAACATTTTTGTGGCCATTTTTCTGCTATAATATGCTGCAAAATATTGATGAAAAAATGTTAAACACAGAAATGAGAAGCAGAATGGAAAGAAATTAACTAGCTAAGAAAGCTAAACATCCTTTTACATTCTTCTGTTCCATTTTCTCCTCCACCATTTCCACATTCATGCCTCCTCCAGGCTCCTGTCTCCGTCTGCAGGCTATCTGGCTGAAAATTCTGTCACAACCGTCACATGTGGCAAATTGTTAAACCGGTGGCAGCAAAGTCGCGTGTGCATATTGCACCATACTTTTCTTCTGATCAGCCTCTGTCTCCCAGTCGCACCCTATTTCTCTCACAAAAAAATCCAGAAATCTCATCCAAGCTCTCAAGTCCACATCTGTCTTTACAAGGCCAACTTAATCCACTATTCTGAGTGACAACCGTACATTCCAGCCCTACAACTGTTCAGCCACATGTCATTTTGTATGATCTCACAGTGCATGAAACCATTACTCATCATTCATAACTGATGCTGTCTGATGCTGTATTAAATGTCAGAATGCACTGCTTTGTAAAACCTGTGGTCACATAGTAAAAGTACCTCTAGGTACATTTGTATTTTCTTGCCCAGCACAAACACAGACACTTACGCACGCACGCACACACACACACACAATGGGTGACATTTCAGATATGGTAATATGATGACATTTTCAACCTACAGTATGTGGTGTCTTAAGAAATGTAAGTAATTGTAACAGGGTCTATATGATAAAATAAAAATGAGATGTGTGCTAAGGCAGCCACTTGAAGCTCAAAGGAAAAAAACATTTGGGGTCCAGGGCAACTGATACGCAACATAATTTCATGTTTTTTTTCAAGAACATTAAGGAAACAAGCTGGAGCAGGTTATTCATAAAGTATTCTGTAAACCTCTCAATACATCAATATTTGCCCCAAATCCTAAATTCAGGAATTTGTATCCTTTATCTATAATTGTACATATATTTAAGATGGTTTAAGATGGCTGAACCTAAAAAAATATAGTTTGAAAAATAAATGGTTTTGTTTCATCTGTACACATGCATTTCTGACTATTTTCTAGTCTCAACACCACTCTAAGTAACTGCTACCTTCACATCAGCAACTTTCTTTCATTTGATTTTTATGGATTTTACTAATCCATTTTAACACTGCATACCTGCAATTTTAGTTAACTATGACAGCCTATTTCTGATGGTGTTAGGAAACACAGCCTGGAATTTAGTTTCTTAATCAGATAAAGCTTCCAAACAGTAGAAGCCTGCCATATCATCTGGGAGGAGGCAGAGATAGGGATCCAGCAAATGTTTCACACTTCTCTCCTGGGGGGAAATATGTGCACACCTAAATAAATAAGGAGTGAAACAAATAGGCTTGCACTGCTGGGCAAAACATGGTGCAGCCACAATGTATGCTATCATCTCAGTTAATTAGCAGACTCATTAAATATGTGAACATGTTGATGTTGGATTTATAGCAGATAGAACCTTTTTTGTAAACTGACTTAAATGGCAAGGGTGTGATATCTTATTAATTAATGTTGTGCTCAGCATTACTAAATACCCTCAAGCCAAATTCCTCAAATATTAATGCAGACTCATAGAACAAAGGAGTCCACATACACACACATGCAGCCTTCCCAGTACTTTAAAACTCATCATAGACTTCCGGATGTGTGGCATGCACCGCACTGAAAGAAAATGTTGACTTTAAGCAGCTAAACTGCTGTGTCCCTTTTGCACATTTTCCATTCTCACAAGCAGGAAAAAAAACGTCTCCCAGTGAGGCCGGGGCAAAGCTGTAATTAATCAAATCTTTTGCCTGAAGCTGTTGTAAACAAATCATTTCAAATCAGGCTGTGACCTTGTGGAATTTCAATTAACGACATGAAAGGCATGTATCTTTTAAAGAAAGAGACTAGGCATAGTCTGTGTACAATGTATAATCTTTATACAATTCATATAACACTGTAACCTGCAAAAGCACATGAAAGCTATATGTCACTTAAAGGAACGGCAGCATATTTGTCATGACTGACCTGTGTATTATCAACCAGCCATTTGTGTGTGGGCAGTAATTCAGAAAGTCAAAACAGTTTTCTAAAATGACAAGCCTGAAGCAGGTTGTTGTTGCTTATGAAGGGGTTGGTAGAGTTTTAGCAGTGCTAATGAGTAGTGCTTTATATAATGACAGACATGTGTGGATGATTAATGATCTGTCAATCATGACACTCAGAAGTGTCAGAAGATTCTAGACCACTAGCAGTCTTGTTGGAAAGGCGGCTCCAAGTAAAGTATCCTCCAACTGTGGATTTAGACTTGACTGGCCTACAGTGGTCACCTGTTTTGTAGGGTTGTCACTCTGTATCTGTATTAGAAATGAGAAGATTGGCACCACCCACTCATAGCCAGGTGTTAAATATGAGGCGTATACAGCGAGCAACTGGTTAGCTTAGCTTAGCACAAAGACTGGAAGCAGGTAGAAACAGCTAGCCTAGCTCTGTCTAAAAGGTAAGAAAATTCACTTAACAGTGTAAGCTTACTAATTAACATGCTATATCTCATCTTTTTAATCCATACAAAAAATAAATGAAAAAAAAAGTGGGCATACGGATTAAACAGACAAGATATAATGTGTTATTTTGAGGTGCTTTGGACAGCGGCTTACTGTTTCCCCCTGTTCCCAATTTTTGTGCTAAGCTAAGATGCTCATGGGTTTATAGATAACAGACAGATATCGTGGTATCAATCATTTCCACCAAAAAGCGAATAAGCATACTTCCCAAAATGTCAAAGTATTCCTTTAAGGGTAGCGCTGTTTGTTGTCTTTGTAAAATGCATCTGCCTTACATTCTAGCTTAATGAAAGCAATGTCAATTCTACAACACAGTGTAGGATCAGGCTTAGGCTGTGTTTGTACCTGTAATGAATTAAATTAATTAATTGTGATTTCAATTTTGTTTTTTAACTTTGATTTTTTCTTTTGACAGCCCTTTGGAACAATTATAATAATTAATGCCAATTACAAAATCAAACACCATTTAATTTTATTTTTAAGTGTTGCTTTGGTTTGTTCCCTTCACAGTTTTGGTGCTAGAAAGGACCATGTATAGCAAGGAGTTGCTCAAAACATCTCTCCCATTAAATCTTGATTAAAGTTTCCTTTTTTTGACCGATGCAGGATGCCTTGGCTTTGTTTAAAAGGCTGCAAGTCACAAGCTGTAAACTGAACACAAATGAATCACTCTAATTCTATGATTTTATTTTGGTTAGGGCTATGCATGTTGACTTCTTCTGAGGAAAGACTAGATTGGCACACTCTGAGATAATTTAAGACACCGTTATCAGTGTGCAACAGTACAGATGTCTTTACTGCATGCAGTCTGTTATTTACTTCTGCTTCACAGTGGCAGAACAATATTATCTGATATGCTGTATGTTAGATCCACGATGTGCAACTTGTTTATGGAGTATATAGTTTTTCTTCCCTACCAAAATAAAATGGAAATCTCATCCTGTCACACCTTAACCATTCTTTCTCAAAAGTACTGCTGCACTTAATTCCCCATTTTGCTTAAACAGAGAGCCCAAGCTTTTAATCCTTTATTGGCAAACTGTCTTATTGGCACTACGTTATTATCCAGCTGGTCATTTGGAAAAGCCCAGTGAAGGGTAAGTACTGTCACTGTCAGCTTAGTCCAGGTGAATGGCATACGGTTTGGCAATTTTAGTATTATTCATGTAAATATTAGCATCCAAATATCACGGTGAATACTATCTGATATAGAGCCAGTTTAGCAATTGGCCAGGTAGCCCCTGTAACTTGGAATGTTCACAATGACCTAGCCAATCCTTTTACACCCAAATCATGTCATCATCCATGAATACTGAGTATTCCCTGCCTAACATAAGAATAAACTAGTCAACCCTTTTCTGTTACCCACTTACTGAGCTCTCTCTACCTTCATTCACACTTTTATTTTGTTTAGTTTCAATTGTGGATTTGTCATTTGTCAATGTTGTTGCTGGTGTAAATGCATTATAAGGACAAGGGTTTAAAAAATAAAAAAATGTGTTTTAGCATTTGTTTTGGTAACATGTATTTGCAGTTCTATGGATTATGTTTTGTTGATAACATACATACATGCAATACAGTATGTTTTTGTGCATTATTAATTGTGTCCCCGTTTTGATTTTATAAAGAATCTTAAATTAAAGATGCATTCTGTCTGAGGTGTGTGGGGATTGTCCCCTTTGTTGTGTTTCAGCACCAAGGCTGTTTCAGGACCAAGGACAGCTCCATTCATACGTACAGTGGGAGACAGTGTAAAGTAAAACATCTTCATAATGAGTTTATGGTCTCAATCGCTAGTTTTAAGTCTTCTTCAACACAGAATGATGTTCATTTTTTTAAATATGGTTAAGATAAAGCAGGGGGTGTTTTAGCGCATGGCTATGATGTGATTGCCAGTGAAAGTGTGTAACGTAACGTGGCTCCTCCCTCACTCCTCCTTCTCGTCTAAAATCGTCACATCCGCAACCAAGTTGGCTGTGCCCGTAACGGCAAACTCAACGACTCATAGCAGAGCTCCACAAACCAATGGGTGACGTCACATATGCTCTGTCCATTAATATTAACAGTCTATGCATCTCACTCAGTGGGCTAGCTCACAGGCACACTGCATGCTGTTTTCACATTGATATTAAAGGGTTGTTTTCTTTTGATCAGTGTCCAAAAAAGCCACATTAAATGTCTTTATTAAGACAATAAAACATAATTTCCAAATGGGTGTGAATACTATTTATCTCCATTCCCCCCACATGCCTGTTGTCGAGTTGACATGCTGTTTGTGAGGCAACGAGTGCATCTTCATAAACATTCAGGTTGACATGCAGCTCTGGGAAGACAATATATATTGTTGGCATTTAATGGTCACAGACCGAACAATCTCCAAAAATCATTTAACTTTATTTTTCATGTCCACGAGTACCCCCCTCCCCCCTAGGCTGATGGCGTGCCCATTTTGCTGACAAATAACCCGCATGAAGTCGACGTCTGCAAAACACAGTTAGAATGCCTGTGTCTGAAAATGTCAGGCATAGGTCAGTAGAACCTGGATGGATTGTGCAGCACTAATTTTTTTGTTGACAGCTACCTTCTGAATGGAAATGTCAGCGGTTAAATGTTGCTCATTCTGTTCCACAGCTTCATCGTAAACGCAGACTTTTGCTACAAGTTCACGTAACCTATCATTAACAGATTTTCAGTACTCTGCCTGTGAAACAATGTAGTAAAAAATCCAAGGACTCAAGAAACACATAGTTCATTATGTTTGAAATTCCCGTACTAGCATTGTAAAGTGTGTGTTTCTTATTATTTCAGTTTCTTCTGCCTCTGGTAACATCAACTCCTATCAAACGCTTTACTGCTAAAATATCCTGTTCCTCATTCAGACCATCTACTTTGTGCTCCATCCTTTGACTGATGAATGGGAGGGGCAATAAGGTAATTACGCTCATCATGAGGCATTACAGATACAAGCAAGGAGTATGATTTGATGTACTCTGCATCTATATCTTGTCCCCATTCACCTAGGAAAAATTAATGAAGTCGAATTGAAGATCAGCGCCAAATTAGCTTTTTTGCAAAAAGTTAAAGCATCCGGGGCACCTTCGATTAATATTAAAAAAAGGCTCTGGACCATGCAGTTTCAATTACCTAAGAGAATTAAAATGCTGAAAAGGCCTCAAATAGATTTTCTTTCATAGAACCCCCTGCTTCAAAAAATAAAACTGAGGCAGAGACCTTCAAAGACATACACAAATTACTTTGTGATTGGTTTTAGTCTTTCATTCATATATTTGTTTATTAAAGTTGTTCAAGGTACTATGTCATTTTTAATTAGCTTTGTAAAAGCATGCCAAAATGCCACGAGCATAGTTTCTGCAAAGAGCTTAAAGTCAATTGAATTCAGCAGTTAGACACAAGATCAACCCTCTGCGGAGTTTTATAGATCAGCAGTTTCCAACATGGGGATCAGGACCCAACTAGGGGTCACAAGATTCTAAAGTATGGTGGCCGACAGGGGCAAACGCGCTGCAACTTGAAACACACAAATAGACAAAACACATGCAAATTAAGAAAACATCTTCATTAATTTGACAACACATTTTTAGCAAACGCGCTGCAAATACACACAACACAACCAAATACACAAACGAAAAATAAAGAAATGATGCAAAAAGAAAAGAACACAAACTCTGAAAACAGAAACGATCAAAAAAAAACGCATCCATATTACACAACGGAAGTTCTCCAGGCCTCTAGGGGGAGCGCTAAGTGGAACAGCTTGATTTTCGACGCCACTGAGAGAGAGAGAGAGAGAGAGAGAGAGAGAGAGAGAGCTGGGGCACGTTAAATCTCAGAACGGTGTGCATCGTTGTGAAATGGTGTGCAATTGCTTTAAGATCATGGACTGTAAATATTAAGTCTATGTTTGTGATATTTTTCTCTCATTTGGTGGGTGTGTTACTAGTTTATTGGCTCAGGTCACAGGTGAGACTCAATCAGCAGAGACGTGCCTGTAAACTCATGGAAATAAAAAGGCAGAGCACTCTCTCGCCGTGGGATCGAAAATCAAGCTGTTCCAATTAACGCTCCCCCTAGAGGCCTGGAGAACTTCCGTTGTGTAATATGCAGCATTTTTTTGTGTTTTTATCCATTTGCTCCTGTTGGCCACCGTATAAAGGGTCACAGTATGATTAAAAAAATAGGAAAGCAGAGAAATTGTAAAAAAATGTCAGACTTATCTTTGCTTTTTTTTATAAAAAGAGTATATTTATATATACTTTTCAATAACTTTGTGATACAATTTAAAAAGTAAAAGAAAAGAAAGTATGGTCGACATTAACAGACATAGACTCGGTGACTATTTTATTAAGCACCTGTACTGCCCAATGCTATCCAATACAACTGTCTACTTCCGTGCCTGTAATGTTGAATTTTTGTTCACAGGGTAAATTAGAGCATATGTTTTATGCAACCAGTGGCAAGGGTTGCAAATCATAAAAGGCCATCACAACTGAATAACCTATCCCACGTTTCAAATTTCATTTAGAAGCGGATAGATAATTTAGGAAATTTTGTTTCCACAACCTCCAAGTAAATGTTTCTGGTTATAAAATGTGAAGCAAAGACTGATACTGTTCAGATGACAGAAAGACAACCACTGAGCAGATCGCATTGCCTGTAATAAACGGAGGAAAAAACAAACAAACTGAAAAACCTTCTCCTTCCACAATATCAGCTTTACAGGAAATTTAAAAAAAATAGAAGTCCAGATTTGACTACCATGCATTCAGTGTGTCCAATTGGTTTTGAAAATGATTCACAAGCTCAAAGAGATGAGAAAGTTTCCCATCGTGCAGATCATGTAATCCTGTATTTGACGTTGAACATGAAAATGACCAAAACTAGAATATTTTAATCCCACAGCAATGCAGAAAATGTGGAACAAAATAAATGTCCTGAAGGTTTTTTTCATGATACTCTGAATCTGCTAAATGAAAGAGCCTATTATGTTTGTTTTGGCCCTTTGTGCTTTCTGGTAACACCATTTGCCTACAAATAAAATATATTTATTCAGTCACTTGTGAACGAGCAAATCATGGCTGAACTTCCTTTTATTTTGTACTGCTAACCTAAGATGTGCATGTCAAAACACACACACACACACACACACACACACACACACACACACACACACACACAGTCAGTGACTTGCCATAAGGTGGAGCGCAGATAATAGATTTAGGAAACTGTAAGCAGATTTAGACGTACGCCTTACTTAAAGGCAGATCATTCAGTGGCTGTAAACAGGCTTTGGAGAAATCAAACCGTTAAATGGAAAATACATTTATTAATTCAATCCGCTTAGTTCAGGTTCAGCTCCTTTCCCCTCAAATTAAGTTTGCTGGATTTCACAGGATATTAGCAGGCAAGAAGAAAAGAGGGGCATTGGGGTGGCTGCCATCTCGCAGTCACGTAGCTGTGATGTCACTTTAACCTCGACTCAGATATCCCTCAGACTGAAAGAACAGCAGTGATGACACAAAGCAAATCAAGCAAACTGTGGTAGGAAGATGTCATTTTCAACAGCCGAGTGAATAGCCTGTACATTATGATGGTATACAATGGTATAATTTACAGCATAAAGGTCATGAGCCAACCGTTAACTTGCTGAATGCTAAAGCAATAATGCATGGATAGCTGTCACTCTCCAGGATTACGAAACTTCAGTTGATGTTGAATACATGTGTCCACTTCATCTGTTGTATGAGCCATACAATGCTTGGAATAACTACAAAACAGTTGTCTGTGCACTCTCAAGTTAATTTTATTACCCGCAATTCCTTCCCTTGTTCCACCAATGTATGTTGTAACTGGCTCAGAAGCAAGACGCAGCGACCGAGCCTGAAAAATAGATGAGTAAGTGGACCTTGAGTTGAGATTGTTTTCCTAGCTACTGTGTCCAAGGTAAAGAATAAACTCAAAACGTGCTCAAAACATCTACTGTTCTTTAACCACAGAGCAAACAACCATTCATCTGCTGATGAGGTCAAAAGCTCTTGGAGCTTGCAAGGAGATTCTTTTGTCAATTACTGTTTCCATGGTTAAGAAGGTTATTAAGGTTATTAATGGTGAAATTCAATTCTGTTTTACCAAACTTTATTTCCACATTGTCATTGTGGTTTATTAATCAATATTGCCAGGCCCTACCACATAAGACAAAGGTCTTGTGTGTTGCTTTCACAAGCTTTGTTTGTTTACGCAAAACTGCTAAGAATTAAAGGGCTGTAACTATAGTACCATTGATGATATTCATGACACCATGGTCCTTTTTTCTAGGAATTTTTGGAGTTTCTAAGAATTAAAAACTGACACATGGTGGGTATTTTTAGAATGTATTTTAGACTATTTAGACAGAAAATCTTAATCAACAAAATGTAAATAAATAAATAAATAATTCAGTATTCATCTACTAGGATTCCTGTCATGTTGTGAAATAAAGTTTCCAAAAATTATAGGATGACCCATAGTTGGTCAAAACCTCACTAAAGCTGTGATCCCAGTGTGCGGATACTCCTTGTATGGCAATGTTCAAAACAAAACAACACATATCCAGCACCTATCCAACTGTTTATTTTGGTTAGCATTTTGTTAGTTAGCAATAGTTGATTTCCACTTGGAATAGAAAATCTAAAAAAATTAAAAAGAAGGAAAGGGGCTGTTAAGGGGATGTTTATCCTTTACTTTACCACACCTGACTGACCTGACTTGATTTATTTGAACCAGCAGCCTCTCACCTGTCTCTATGCAGTTATTAGTTTTCTCAGTACCGTTCTTAATTTGCAAAATATGACATTCCTCGGCCAGCTGCAGTCATTTCTTATCCCTGATAACATAAAAAGAAAAGAAATATGAAAGATTCAGGCTGGCTGGCGAATTCTGCAAGCTCACACCTGGTCTGGATGATGGACAATGGTGAGAGAGAGTTATCTACAAAAGCCAAGTGTGTCAAATCTTACGCAGCTCCTACTGAAACTTTTAGCACAGATCTTTTTGAGCCCGCTGTCAGTGTGTGCAGGTCAAGCCTTGAGGCTGAACTTGAAACAGTGGAGGGCCTCATGAAACATGGAGGACACCTCACTGTGCCTTGCCATTTCTCTTTAGCCATCTCACTTTCACCCCTGCTGCACCTCTTTCAGCCTAACATCCCTGTTCCCTGACCTGCTCACGTCTTTGGGCCTCAGTCATAGGTTTCATACATTCCAGCTCATGAAAACTATTTTTGAAAACTAACTTCCTTGAGCTGAAGAAAAGATTCTTTGAACTATATATTTTTTATCCATTTGTTGAAAGCCGTGCAAGAGACATTTTGTAACTGATAAAATCTCCACTGCACAAGATTGAAAACCCAAAAATGATTTATGTTGGAGTCTGCTAAATTGCCCTAAAAAAATAATACATTACCTTAGCATCGGTATAGCTAATCGCTAGCCTAATGGAATGTGTGGCTGCCATATTGATCAGGAGTACAGCAATCACTCATAACCATTCCTTGAATGATTCGGTGTATAAACACATGATCAGCCCCCCTGCACCTGCTCATGACTGGCAATCAATATTCTCCGAATGAAAAAGCAATTTTCGAATCAGATGCTGGAAATGTCTTGGTAAGGTCAGAGTTGTGATGCAGGATTTCTAACATTTCTTGTTTTGAATTAATATGTCTGTATTCTTCAAAACATACTTGACAGATTTTGAGATAACAATGTGTTGTTGTGTTTGCACTGGGCCTTGTGTATTGTTACCAGACAGAATAGATTAGAGATGCCCCGAGCACCAAATATGTTTCAACCATTAGCAATAAATTATTTATTATCAAAACCACACTTTTTTGGTTACCTTCGCTTTAAGGTACAGGCAACAGTTCTTGATCTGGTAGGAGTCCAATGCCTTGATCAAGGATCAGTCAGACATTGCTGGGGAATAAAAATGGCCTGCTCTTTGTGGCTCTAGGCAAGGGTGTGCTCTCCCCTGAATACATTCTTCTGTAGATTCAATACTGAAAGTGTTTAAATGTCCTAAGCTTTTGTAGATGACAATATCCATAGCCACAGAGAAACTGATATATTTTGCATTCCGTTTGATCTATTTAAAAACCAATTAAAATCTAAATAACGATGGCAATAGGAAGGGGAAAAAAAGGAAAATAAAAACATTATTCATCACAGGCTGAACCTCAAAGTGCCCTGCTATCAGAAATAAAAACGTTTTCATCTACAGCTCCTTAATTGGGAGAGAAGCTTGTATTGGAGTATATTAATAGCTTTGTTTCATTCCTCTATGTCTCTTTAACATTTATCAACTCAGTGCAATTAAGTTATCAAAGTCAAATGGAAAGAAGTGGTCATTACAAAATAAAACTTAGCGGAGGGGATGTAAAAACGTGTGAGCCTTAAATGGTGAGCAGGCTAATACTGTATATTAATATTGTTTAGTTAATAAAATTCACATCTATGTAAGACATAGTCGCAAGACAAAGCTGTTTGAGAAAAAACAACACACTCTGGCTGTGTAAATTGTTTGGCAAAGCCAATTTAACCTTTTCAAACTCGCTTACAGCAATTTGGAACTCAATTAGCACCAAGCATGTGTTACAGAAATGAACAGTTTGTTATCATTCAGAATGGTTTTCCTACCTCTCTGTCTGCCTGGGTCTTTGGAAAGCCCTCAAGGATTGTTCAATACCATAATTTTGAGATAACACAAATCAACAAACACAACAAAAATGTGCAGTTGTGGAGGCACGTGTTAAGGGCCGACTTGCTAAACACACTCTGGTGGGTCTTGTGTACCCTGGAAAAGCAGCTTAAAGCCCTTCTCAATACACAGAACAGAGCCAGGGGTACTGATGTCCTCCCACAGCAACCTACCACTTCATTAGCACCAGCAGTCCTGTGCGCTATGGGCAGCTTCATTTGCATGTATTTAGATTACTACACATACAGTGCATCTGTCTTCTGGATAGGCTGTTTAGGAGAAGTCCTCATATTAAGTCTATAGATGGAAGGGACCTAAAGCACAGTGCTTATAGCTGTAGATCGTAACATGATGCAGCTGCTTGTAGGTCCTCCCCTCAGGTTGGCATTTTATAGGACTGTTAGGAAAAAGGTGCTGAATACAAAGCCAGATGAATAAATGCACTAACAGTTGACTGTCATACTACACTGTTTCTATACATGTTATTGTATCACATTGTTGTTTTTAAATGAACATTATATTGTGTAATTTAT
The DNA here is from genome assembly GCF_004354835.1 of Perca flavescens. Classification (NCBI taxonomy): domain Eukaryota; kingdom Metazoa; phylum Chordata; class Actinopteri; order Perciformes; family Percidae; genus Perca; species Perca flavescens. Next base: position 18,107,041 of record NC_041349.1, read on the forward strand.
CTGTCTGGTTTGGATAGCCTAAGTGAGGGGAGAACAATATGGCAATACTTGATATCTCAACATCTATGTCAACAATATTTACTAGTATTCAAAATCGCATTAAAGCTGCGCTAATCAACATTTTTATATTTAATATTGAGTTGAACAACCAATTGTAATGTTAAAGGGGTCACTCATAGTGATGATTTCCCAGATAATTACCATCCGACTCTGGATTTTCCCTTATCTACAAAATATTGTACACTCATTGTTTTTGTTGTACGGCACACAACTTACTCTTTTAGTTGGTGGAGAACAAAACAGAGCAAGAAGTGGAAGTTTGTCAGGTGAATGCTAATGTTACTCCACATGAATGTGTAAATAGCCAACAGTTTGCTAACACATTAGCCATATCAACTTTATTAGGGACATAATGTCAAAGAAACCAATTAAAAAAATTCACATTTCTGAAATGAGATGTTTCTAGGTATTTTACAGTTCACATTTCAAAATCTGACTTTACAATCTATTCTAATTTGAGGTCTATTCGGGGCCAAAATAACAGAAAAGATAGTGTAGTCACCACAATGTGTCACTGGTAATGCACGTCTTTAATCCTGTTCTTGTTTATCTAATCCTTTTTCTACTCTGCAGGGAAATTAAAACAGGTTATCCCAACAAAGCACTGATGCAGGTTGAAGAAGGTTAGCCTTCCGAATGCCATGCCTAATTAAAACTCATTCCTGTGTTCTATTACCTGCATCACAGATGACAAGTGATCAGAGGATCATGCACATAATTATCATCCCGCTTTGAGTTGTTTTCCTGCTCTTCGTCTCATCTGACTTCGCGCTGCTCATCTCCATTCTGATTTTGCTCTTAATTGGCCTTTCATGGTTCCTGATCTCTCTCTCCTGAGTTTTCAATCAGTGTTCCTGTTTGACCCAGAGAAGTTCAGATTGTTGATCTTCTGTGAATCTGTCAGGTTTAACACAGGCTCCACTTTTTAAACTCTGACTGTCTTTATGTCTATCTTTTGCTTTTATTCAACTCAACTTTTCAGATTCAGATATTTGTCTCTCTCTATCTTTGAATTCTGCTTCCGTCATTTCACTTCCTCCCAACCTCATCCGTCTGCTTCTCTTACTTTTCCGGATAGTGCTGGAAGGCTTTACCAAAACAGCAATCTGTCAAGGCCATAGGTTACATTTTGCCATCTGCTGTAAGATTAAATTAGGCGAGGTTGTGTATCTCTCCTTTCACATCAGGCCTGACGTGCTGAGAATGTAAGAGATGGAGGCAGATGAACTGGATGGCAACCGAAGTTGAGACAAGCTTTTCTGCTCTGTGTGTGTCAAGTAGTGAGATTAGTTAGCATCTCATTGTGCCATTTATAAAAAAAGAAATTACCAGTGGTGCACTGGCAAACGCACACCTCGGCATTGCCCTATTCCTACCTCATTTTGTTTCCAATATGAGTCCTTGAACAGTAAGTAAATACGTTGCATTGGGTGCCAGGCGAGTGTGAGGTGTATTATGTTTAGTGGGTATCCTCAGACATCGACAGGGACTTGGCCAAATAAAAGTTTCAGGGTGAATACGTACTCTGCAGCTGAATGCTTTGCCAACATCCTGGCCGTCAGTCAGACACACACAGCGAGAGAGATAGAGAAATATTTAAATGCCCTAGGGCTATGTCTGAGAGCAGGGCTATTGCTCATACAGACATACTCCATACAGACCCCTTACATGAGCAGCTTATGCAAGGTGACACAAAAACACATTGCAGACAAAAACAAACCACAACAGCCTGAGCCTTAATTCTAAAATAGAGACCTCACAATTGCAAAAGCTAAATCTAAACCATTGTGACTTTTTTTTTTTTTTTTTTTTTTTTTGGAGCTTTTTCCCTTTATTATGAAGTGACAGTAGATAGACTTGAAAGTGGGAGCGAGATGGGGGATGACATGCAGCAAAGGGCAGCAGGTCAGATTCAAACCCGCGCCATTGCAGGACTCAGCCAACATGGGGCGAACGCTCTTACTGGGTGAGCTAGAGGCCGCCCCACCATTGTGACTAATACTTGTGAATCTGCATTGCATGAAACAAGTAACTTCTCTAAAGCATGATAAAATATGACAAGAAGGTTTATTTATTTTTAATATATGTAATTTATGTTATTATTCTGGTATCTGGTCCCTTGCTGCAAATGATGGTGTCTTATAAGTCTATTTGGCCTGGGCATATATTTTTTTTATGCATGACACAATACCAATTATTCATTTATATAACACTTACCGACATAAGCATCAAATTAAAATGCTAATGAAATGATCTTAAAAACTGTCAACTTTATGCCATTTGCACAAAGCTAAACTCAAAAGTGCCCTTGTGGAATAACCTGTAATCAAAGTTTCAGTGTTTTGTTTTTTTTTACCAAATTTAATGGCAGACAAACAACAACATTAGTCCCTCCCAGGTTAACAGCCATGTTTGTCTACATCCACACGCAGTCTGGAAAACAGCCTCTCTGGCATTTTCTGTGTTATTCTTGTTAGTAATTGTATCACATTTGTCAGAGCTCACCCAAATGCTTTGTAAATCGGTGCAGTGCCCCTCTAAGTAATCTTTTTCCCATGTAATAGCATAGGGCATATAGGCAGTTGTGAAGAAAGGTACAAGCTGCAGAACAAACTCCCAAATTTGCATACAGTACAGGCCACCTTCAATGTGTTTTCTTTGTTTTCATGACTATTTACATTGTAGATTCTCACTGAAGGCATCAAAACCATGAATGAACACATGTGGAATTATGTACTTAACAAAAAAGTGTGAAATAACTGAAAACATGTCTTATATTTTAGATTCCTCAAAGTAGCCACCCTTTGCTTTTTTGATAGCGCTGCAAACCCTTGGTGTTCTTTCAATGAGCTTCATGAGGTAGTCACTTGAAATGGTTTTCACTTCACAGGTGTGCCTTGTCAGGGTTAATTACTGGAACTTTTTCCCTTATTAATGGGGTTGGGACCATCAGTTGTGTTGTGCTGAAGTCAGGTTGATCCACAGCCGACAGCCCTATTGGACAATTGTTAAAATTCAAATTATGGCAAGAACCAATCAGCTAAGTAAAGATAAATGAGTGGCCATCATTACTTTAACAAATGAAGGTCAGTCAGTCCGGAAAATTGCGAAAACTTTGAATGTGTCCAAGTGCAGTTGCAAAAACCATCAAGAGCTACAACGAAACTGGCTCACATGAGGACCGCCTCAGGAAAGGAAGACCAAGAGTCACCTCTGCTGCTGAGGATAAGTTCATCCAAGTCACCAGCCTCAGAAATCGCAAGTTAACAGCAGCTCAGATTAGAGACCAGATGAATGCCACACAGAGTTCTAGCAGCAGACACATCTCTAGAACAACTGTTAAGAGCAGACTGCGCGAATCAGGCCTTCATGGTCAAGTCGCTGCTAGGAACCCACTGCTAAGGAGAGGCAACAAGCAGAAGAGATTTGTTTGGACCAAGAAACACAAGGAATGGACATTAGACCAGTGGAAATCTGTGCTTTGGTCTGATGAGTCCAAATTTGAGATCTTTGGTTCCAACCGCTGTGTCTTTGTGCGACGAAGAAAAGGTGAACGGATTGATTCTACATGCCTGGTTCCCACCGTGAAGCATGGAGGAGGAGGAGGTGTGATGGTGTGGGGGTGCTTTGCTGGTGACAATGTTGGGGATTTATTCAAAATTGAAGGCATACTGAACCAGCATGGCTACCACAGCATCCTGCAGCAACATGCCATCCCATCCGGTTTGCATTTAGTTGGACCATCATTTATTTTTCAACAGGACAATGACCCCAAACACACCTCCAGGCTGTGTAAGGGCTATTTGACCAAGAAGGAGAATGACGGAGTGCTGCGCCAGATGACCTGGCCTCCACAGTCACCGGACCTGAACCCAATCGAGATGGTTTGGGGTGAGCTGGACCGCAGAGTGAAGGCAAAGGGGCCAACAAATGCTAAGCATCTCTGGGAACTCCTTCAAGACATGGAAAAGCATTTCAGGTGACTACCTCTTGAAGCTCATCAAGAGAATGCCAAGAGTGTGCAAAGCAGTAATCAGAGCAAAGGGTGGCTACTTTGAAGAAACTAGAATATAAGACACGTTTTCAGTTATCTCACACTTTTTTGTTAAGTACATAATTCCACATGTGTTCATTCATAGTTTTGATGCCTTCAGTGAGAATCTAAATAGTCATGAAAATAAAGGAAACACATTGAATGAGAAGGTGTGTCCAAACTTTTGGCCTGTACTGTATATGCAAGTAACTTTTCAGTGGTCATATACTGTAGCTTCCAGACCTTGTGAAGGAGAATGATTTGCCATTTTCAAGACAACGTGATAATTCTACAACTGGCGTGGACCTTGTCTCATCTCACACTCTCAGCTCATTTCAACAGATGTGTAATGTGCTTCACCTGCTAAATGACTTGGAAACAGGCCTGTGTGAAATGGACTGGCCAAATGGAGCTTGGACCTCTCCCTGTCTGTCCAGGCAATTAGTGAACAGATTAGCCCAACCAAGAACAAACAATACAATACCTGCTAATAGACCAACATCTCAGCTGCATATAATGATTATTATAAAGACACATGAGCAGGCGGACTAGATGTGTCTACACAGAAAATAACTATATGCATGAACATACTTGGATACAGACTTTATAAAAACAATCAATTTTCAATACACGCAAACATGAGTTTGTGAGGCACAATAAAAGTAAGGAACTTACCAAGAACCAGCATTTATACAGGTACAATAGGAAGCAGAGATGAACCAAAATAAATGGAAGCAGCCAAATTGCCTGAAATTATCTAAAATTATAGGAAATCTCAAAGAATAATTTCTGTGAATGAGGAAGATAAATGCTAGGCTAGGATGGTAGAGATGGGCTGAGAGAGAAAGAGTGAGAAGGTCTGAAAGAGATAGTAAGGCATTAAAACCAGAAACACACACACCGAAACACACGCAAGCCCGGCCGACCCTTCCAGTGACATCTGGACAGCGGTAATAACATGGTGCAAAATGCCATCCCAGGGAAACTGCATAATAACACCCGACTAGTGGCATGCTAATGGCAGTTATCACAGGCGCTCTGCTCAGCTGTCCCTCTAACAGACCAACAGAAAGGGAGAAATAAAGTGATAACAAAATGCATTTAATGATATATACCAAGGGACATATACCATTGCCATGAGTTTTTTTTTTTATTTGAATGAATGAGTAATTTTTGTAACACTGGCTTAATTGTGATGTATTAACTTATATATATGTGTTTGGAAATTACTGTAAAAACTGTAGTTGACATGAGAATTTCCCCTAATTCATAGTTTTGTGACTCTACTCTGCATATGCCTGTATTATTAGGACATTTAAGTATGCATTATAGGCCATGCATTATTCTAAATTCTATACATCTAGAGCTTTTTACAGTCAAAGGTAATATTTACACACATTTAGTACACAATTGTGTAATAAAAAAACTACTTAAAACTACTGACACTGGAAGTGCATTAACACTTGTTTCACACTTCATTTAAGTAACACAGAGTGAGGGCTTATTCCACATACAGTAGCTTTTTTATTGTACTGTATTCATTCTTTGTGTTCCATCAGTGAGCATGCACACTTTATTTATCCTTTCTGTAGGTCAGTGGACAAGGAGAAAGCAACTGTTAAGTGTTCCTGTGTGGTTTCACGCACCCAGTAAGGCAAAAATAATACAGCCTGTCTTATGACCTAGTGTACTTGGAGTATGACAAAAGGACTGCAATTTTAAGGCGTAGCTAAAGCCTGAAGCAAGACAATGGAAATATTCCTATATGCCTTGCAATCAATATTATTCTAATTTTATATATAAAGTAAAAGGTACTTTATTGTCACATACACATACATGTAGCAAAATTCATATCATATCAAACATTTAATATATTAAAAATATTCACATATAATACATTTATATTGTCAAAAGTCCTTTTTCATAAGTGATTGCATATAGTACATAAGTGCAGCAGGAAAAAGCAATTGTAAAAGGTTACTGTTTTTGTAATGCATATAGAATGGTCCGGCGCTATTGTAATTATATGTATCAAAAAGTAATATTTAATGCACTTCACATATCAAAAAACATATGCATAATAAATGAAATGGCGATACTTCTTTTGATGCACTGACCTGTGAACTCACCTTTGGACAAAGGTATTTGACAATGGAATGGCAAAAATGTTGCAATTGCAACAAATGTAGTGTTTCCTCTATGTTGATTTGAACGTGGCGGCCCCCCACGGCAACATTTCTGCCCCCCACAGTATCAGAAATAGGGCTGCATTGTTAGAGTGCATGTCGGAGAATAGCGCGGTCACTCGGCAGAAAAAGGGAGAAAGGAAAAAGAGACGCTGTCCAAGTTGAGATCGCGTGTGTGTGTCCTTGAGAACTGTAAGTGGTATAACTTATGTTGTCAGTTCATTTAAGCCTGGTCTTGCAAATTTAAATTAACTGGTGATTTTCGTTGTTTGTGTTCTTCACCTGCTAGCTGAATTGCGCGTGGCTGTTGATTCGATATAATAGCGATTGCTCAATGCCCTCGCTCACGTTTGGAATTTGATGTGCATTATTTACATGCTGAAGTAGTTACACTGCATTAAGATAATGTAATTAATAGTGGTTTTATTGTAATTTGCTACAGAATGCTTAGCCTATATGTCAAGATCAAAGTTGTGGGGGGGGGGGGGAGGTGTTCAGACCTGCCCCCACTGCTTAAAAAAAAAAATCCTAAAGGAAACACTGACATGTATTATTCAAATTGTATACATCGAAAGTAATTTGTATTATTCTTAAATAACTATTTATAATTTAGGCAGACATTTGCACAATGCACATGAAAATGGGCCAAGGTGCTGAATGTGTTAATAGCCCTTTGTGTTGAGTTGTAGACCTATTCTAGCTGTGCTTCTGTCCTCTACTAGGTCATTAATTTTAATCAATTTAAATCACCTCGTAAGCCAGGTGTAAAATATACAACAGTATATGAAATAGAGGCACCATGTCTCATTTTAATTCTTACAGTGTACAAGTGTGTGTGTGTGTGTGTGTGTGTGTGTGTGTGTGTTGTGAAAGTGGGTTTGGGGGCGTTTCCATTTCTCATGCACTATTGCATGCTTTAATTTTGTGTTGGTAGCAGGCAATCAGCAGCAGGCCTCCCTAGCAACATGAGGTAAATAAATTTCAATCTTAACATGCTCATGCAGACACATCACATCGCAGCTGCAAACCATACTGTACACACTCATAATGTCTGCATTTGTGTGTGATACGCTCATATTTCATTAAGACAGCAATTGGGCCTGGCTGGGTAATTATGGAGACCGAGGTCTGCATACGTGATTTATCTCATCAAGCTGAAGTGGACCCAAGCACTAGAATGCACTGGAGCAGTGGTTTAATATGGGACCATCATGTGATCAAACCGAGTTTGTCACTGAATAAGTCGTTCAAAGTCGTCCAAATGAAACAAAAATAAAGGTTGTCAATGCCTCCCAAAATTACACACACACACACACACAGTATATCGTCGCTGGCAGGCAAACATCTTGTATTTCCATATTCTGTCATTTTATTTTATTTTTCATAAATCAATGTTATGGGTCACCCTTTATGTCCATCTGTGGGTTTGCAAATATTTAAACAACGAGGTGATTTTTTCTAAGAAAAATAGCTCAATAACATGTTTTCAAATTGGCTTCTTTTAATTGCCTGAAAAGCTACGGTTTCGGGCATACAGGTTTTTTGCCCAACAGTTAGGATAAGTGTTTTCTCATATGATGGATTGTCAGATCACCTTGTTTGCCAAAACCATTACATATGACCAATATAAAAACTACTCGTGTGGCAGCTGTCTGCTCTGACTGTCAGTAGGAAACAGGAATCAAACTAAGGCCTCCCTTGTCCAAGTCACACGTTTTATTGACCTTTCCATCCATGTTAACCTAATCTTTAAAGTCAAACTACTTTTAATTTTGTTCCTGAAAGAAAAGAATCACAATTCACACGACTACATATGACTCGGCCCTTGTCAGGGCCATACAACCATACAAGTTGTTTAAGCCATTTTGCTGAAAGTTATTTGATATTCTTGTGAAGACTTTCACTTATAACTCGGATGATATTTTTTGAATTTTTGCCATCCATTATCAGATATGATAACTTTCTCATCTAGGAACACTTGATAATGCTAACCAACGTCAAATGAGGCAAGAAACATGCGCAGTTTATAATGGACAGTTGATCGTACTTTGTCCTTATTTACAACATGTATGCTTGTCTAAGTGCTCATGTTTCCCCATCTAAATTACTTTTGGCAATGCATTCCCAGATCCCAGCAATTCATAGTAGATGGTGCAAGTTTGTTATTTTAGGATGGAGACAAAGCAGGAGGACATTAAAGGTCCAATATGTAATATTTGTACTGTAATAAATCCAAAAATGACACCAGTGCCTCATCAGATATTTAGGAAACATGTTAAACTGAAATACTATCTTTTCTGACAACAATGCTAATGTCAGTATTTTTTCTTTTTGAAATTTACATTCCGTGACGGAATTTATGTTTATGTTTTGATCTGTGTGTTGTTATCAACGGCCCAGTTTGACAGGCAGGCCGGGTTGCCAGATATACCTGTAAAACGTAAACCCAGCACGCCAGCTGTAACGGTAGTACAGCCATGAAAGCAGCAAACAAACGAACAGGATCAACGGAGATAGATTCTACATGACATAAAAAAAAGAAAACAGCATGTTTCTAACAGTTGCGTGACCAGAGACGTAACAACCCCCTGGTAAATATTGGAGATGTATTTGAAAGATGGAGACAGCTTAGAGCCCAAAAGGACGCAGAGTTGGCTTATTTTCTCCTGAACAGGTAAACATTAGCTCCAGGCTAATTTATCACAGCTACTAGGGATGGGCATTTTTTGTCATTTCAACATTTGTGTACTCACATTGAATTATATAGCTAGAGTACCCGAGTTGGTTACTCGCAAAAACAATTGAGACAGCCAGTAAAGTGATCCCGACAGGTCCTGGCTAACGCCGCCATGCTAACCTTGCTAACGTTACCGGAGGAAGCAGCCCATGGCTGTTTACAACGTGTAGTTCAGCGACTGCAGCCGACAACGGTGAGTTATTTTAAACCATGAGAGGGGGGCTGTAAATCGGAAAGAGAGGACTGTGAGTTTGCAGTGTGTTTAGCGATTGTTGCCGTAATTCTAAGCCAATGAAGTGTGTTCCGTCGGCAAGGTAGTGGTATTTTTAGCGTTTCGTATTGTAATTCTAAGCCGAGGAAGTGTGCCTGACTGGCGTGTGGAGAGGACAGTGAGGTTGTTGTGTTTTTAGCGGTTCAAACTGTAATTTTAAGCCGAAAAAGTGTGTCTGTCAGTTGGTTACAGAGCTCCGCGTGAGCACGGGCTTTTATGACTGTCAATATAGCCAGCATCTAACGTTAGCTACTCCGCTGTGCTGTTGAGTAATGTCTGGCTATGTGAGAAAAGCATCTAGCAACATTGTTGTTAATGCTGCAGTCTCAGCCTGGCAACCCCCGTGAACTTCGAGTCTGGGCAGGAGGGGGCGGGGGAGACGACTCTCCAGTATTTTGAATTGGTAGGGCAGTAACTATTTTACCCGCTAGCTGCCAGTATTACATACAATATTACATATTGCACCTTTAAAGTTAGTATAATGATAAGGAGGAACAGATTTAAAGTAAAAAAGGGAGACATTGCTTGATATGTTTAGCAATCATATAGTCAATGCAGACAAAAGGTCAGCACATACAAACAATTCAGCGGCCCAGAGGCCAAACCTTTGGCGCCGTTCAAAACTGATGTCATGTGAAAGGGCATGAACTGTGATTAGAGACTTGTAGTTGAAACATGTCTCTTAAGGCACAGCTGAAAGGGCAGCGGGGCTGTGATCTCTTCTGGTCAGCGATTACAAGGGAAGCTTTTGGAACAAATGGAAACTTTGAATCCAGTGTTTTACTAAAAAAAGAGTTAGGGTGATTCTTTTGAAATAAAACTCCTCAAGGAATATCAAACACTCTGCTGCAAAATGGAAAACCATGAGCTACAAGAAGATCAGTACATAAGAACAAAAGAAAAAGAGCAAAAGAGAAAAGCAGATAAAGAAGACAAACAATTGTCTAAATGACAAGAGAAGATGTTGCTGTACAAATGCGCAGTCATTGCAGAGTCCTTGCTCGGTGACCTTGTTACTGACGTATCTCCTTATTCTCCAGGACATGCTCACCCTCCTAAAAGTGAAGCATGACAAGCGGAACTGCACCAACTACAATTCTACTCATGCTGTCTAAACATTAACAAAACCGACATGGTCACGGCCATAGCTGTACCCTCTCTAACTGACCTTTTTTAAAGGAGATTAACTTCAAATTACATTTGTTATTTGTTCGATTTTGCACAACAGCAAATTGTATTCTGTATGTCTATCTTTACTCTTCTAATTTGTACCTGCCTATTTTCCCAAATAAGTTTTTTTCCCCACTACTGCCTCATGAGACATAATTCAACACATCCTTAGTAGCTGGTTACGTCCCCTCTGCCTCTAAACATTTTTTCATTCAACCTTTAATCAAACAAGACCCGAGTCTACAGTCATGTTAGTGAGGCTGTGATTCAAAATGCTAACAATGCCAGTGCTAACATACTGATGTTAAGCAGGTGTGTTTACTGTACAATGCTCACCATCCCAGTATAGCATATTATGCTAACATTTGCTAATTGATAATTTGCCCTGATGGTGGTGCTAGATGAAAAGTCAGAGGATCATCAAAGGTATTACAATTCATACTTAGGGGATCACAAATGTGTCTATCAAAATCCATTAATTTGTAGTAGAGATATTTCACTCCAAACCACACATTTGAAACTCATGGTGGATACATTGTGTGGATACCCTGAATGGCTGTACAATTTGTTGTGCCAATCCATTAAGTAAACGTAGATGTTGAAGTCAAAGTCAAAAGGATTCATCCTCTGGGGACCATGAATTTCTGAACAGAATTTTGTCGTAACCCCTTCAATTGTTGTTTAGACCAGGGATCTTCAACAGGGGGTCCGGGACCCCTAGGGGGTCCTCAGAGTCAAAACAGAGGGGGCTCCAAATAATTGTTAAATTTAAAAAAGTCCTAAAATGAATCCAACATATGATTAGCAAATATAAATACCCCACTGAATATAGGCTTACTGGCCTATAGGTAAGGTAGTCCCTAAGATAGTCACCCACAGATACAGTTAATCCTAAGGATTCACTGTGTCACATGTATTTTTAACATTAAAACATGATTTATAAAATCATGCCAACAATTATTAGGCTATTTTAATAGCTTAGTATTATATGCAAAAAAGGTATCTATAAAGGCTTTAGGCTGCCCTAAAAGTTATTGTAGGCCCAGTTTAATATGCAACATTTTATATAATATATGTATATGTATCCCTGCTTCATCTTTCTTTCAGTTAAGGGGTCCTTGGCTTAAAAAACATTGAAGACCCCTGGTTTAGACTATTCAGTCAGGACCAAAGTGGTGGACCGACTAACCGACATTGCCATCCAATAGTGCCATGCCACCAAGTCTAAAGCTGACAAAGCTTCTTCCACTGCTGCTGCCAGACTTGTTTGCAACCATTTGTTCTAGCTAGCATTGGTGGGTCTGTCATGGTCAAACCTGACTGCATTGAAACACAATGGTAAACTATCACATTGAATCGGATACACTGTAGCCTTAGGACACATTTTGATTCAAGAAAAGAAGTCACTCACCTTACTGCTTGCGTAAACCTCTGCACTCATTACCCACAGCTGAGGTTAACAAGTTCTCACCTCCAGCTGATATAAAAGTAATAAGGTTGATGTTGGAATTTTCCTTAAAGTCCTTAAATGAACTCCGTTCAATATGTCTTGTTTACAGCCAAACGCCCAATGTCACTTGAAAAGGCAAGACAGCTGTGGTAATAAGAAAACTCAAGCGCTTCACTTTCTACCATTTCAACTACTTTTTAAATGAAAATTAAATATGCCACATCAAGGTGTTCATTTTTGTAGCTTATGTCATTACTATGTTGGGTGAATGTATGCACGGGCCTTCTCTGTGTTAAATATTGATATTCTGTAAGTTACTGTATGTGACTCTCAGCTTTTTTCTACAAGATTCAAGTGTGAAAACTATTCACCAAAAAGATGATTGAGCTTTAGGAGTGTTGGACCAATCAGCAAACAATGACAAAATGTTTTGATGGTGACATGACTCACTGCCTCTCGCAACTGCTGCACCTCATCAACATCTGTTAAAACCAGGTTTTACAGATATATAAAACAAAGTATGATTCTGACACTGCATGGCCTCTTTTACACCTCTGTTTATTCTGAAACTGATTCTGGCAGATAGCCGAGGAGTAACGTGAACATTTCCAGCACTGCCAAAATTTGTTTTTATTTTAAAAATCAAAAGTAAAGACTAATCTCATTTAAGTGAGAGGTGCGTTTGTCCATTTTGCCATTGCAAAGATTTCTGCTGTGCCCACCTGATAATACCCTAGACATGTTTCTGTAGCGCTCTCTAATGCAGTGCCACCACCCCAATATATCCATCCCATATATATTGGGGAAAACATATTACTCAGATGTTATTGTAACAAAGAAACTGAAGTTGGACAAATAACCATAACAGTGACTGTGTTGACAACTCAATGACAGCACACTCATTTCTCATCTCTCCATTCGTGTGATGTCCTTTGAAAGTGCAGCAACAAGGTCTTTATTTTGTTGATGCTCTAACTGGGTACATGAACAAACTCAAAAAGAACGGATGCACAAACTCACACTGACTCTCACTTATTTACCTACACTGATAATACTTCACATGACAAACAATGAAAAGCAAATGCTGGTAGGAGAGATATGGCAAATAATAAAGTGTGCAAGGAATTAATCACTAGTATGACTACAACCGAAAGCTGTACTGTGTGGCTTTGTAGAATAAATATATTTTTTTATTTCAGTTTTTTTGTGTTAATAGTTTTAAACATTTGGTATTTTTCTCATGGGCAACTTCTATCGCAAGACCAAAACCATCAAGGATCCTACTAACAAGAATTGTCTATATGGTATACTTACCTCTGTGCCACAGGCCTCTATTTAAAAAAAAAAAAAAACTAAATGTGCATTTATCTGCAACTGAAAACTGTATGTGTATTCATGACCAGTTTTTGAGAATATAAGCCTTAAGTGAAGCAATGGGCCCTGGCACAGCTGTACTGGTATCATAGTATGTGGACTCTATCGTAGCAGTTTCTGGAATAGGATACAGAAATGCAGAAGGAAGAGTCCACCCTGCCAGAGTCAAAGGAACCAGGATATTGGTGACAGCTGACAGCTATTTTTTTTTATATATTCAAACCATTTTTAAACTAAGTTGTGCTATGTTGTTCAGCCATGCAACTTAATCCACTAGAAACCATTTAGCTGAATGTGACTTTTATGACACACTTTCTCTTTTAGTTTCAGTCTACAGCTGTTGCCATTTGGACATTCAACAAGTTTAATGGAGCCAAATGATTGCTCTCTTGCAGTTAAGGTGTCCATCACACACATTAAGTTGCACTCCAAACTCATGCACACACATGATAAACATATTGACTAAAACTTAATCTGTTACCATGAAACACTGAACAGGTTATTAGACAATGCAGCAAAACTGCCGTTCAAACACCTAGAAGTTGTTTTATATCTTAAAAAAAATAAAATGTATTGACACAGGAAGTGAAGCTATTTTTTTCCTCTGTAATAAACAACTGAGCCAAGTTAAATGAAACCTTCCAATTCCAATAAAATATTTTTGCTCATTATGCCCATAGGCTAAACCTAGTTCAACAATTCTTAGGTTTGGATAAAAATGCCTCTACTCTATGACAGTTCTCATTAGTGACCATATGAACTTACATTAAGCACATGTGGGAGGCAATTAGGGCCTTGTCATGAGACAACAGGCCCGAGGACCAGCTGGATGCATTGATAAGCAGGGAATCAGGTAATAATTTCCCATTATAACCACGGAATGCTGCAAAATGTTTGCAAACTAATAGCCTTATATGGGTTTGTATTATCAGCTACTGTAGGCACTGTTGTACTCTGTACTATTTTTGCAGGTTGAGTTAGAGTGGCATACAGATTATCTATGGGTTTTTTTCTCACTGTTGTCTTGGGATAATAAAAATTAAACTTGAAATGTCCAGAGAAGAAAATTGTGTTGGCTCTAAACTATGTGATGCAGTGAGCGAGTCTTAGCAGATGTAGTAGTTGCACCTTTGCCTAATTTATTGTTTGCCTCACTTTTGTCCACTGAGACTAGCACCTAATTGGAAATGGACACTGATGAGAAAGGCTCATGAAAGACATGACAAAAACTTTCTTCTTGGTCTCATGGAAACTGGCCACACACAACAAAAAAACAGCAAGAACATAATGTTTAATTGGTGACGTCTCTTGGCCTAATTAGCACAGTAGCAGTAGAAGCCATTTATTAGAAATGTTGTGTTCATTTGTTTATTAATTATAAACCCTAATGAATTTAATTTAAAGCAATAGTTTGACATTTGTCAAAATATGCTAATTCACTTTTTTTAGACTAAGATGAGAACATTGATACCCCTCATCTAACTCTCGGCAAGACAATGAAAAAGTGTATTCCATAAAATGCCAAACTATTCCTTCAGACAAAACCAATGTTCAAAAATGTTTTAACTTTTACCAGAAAACCAATCATGACCCAAAAACAGCCTTTTAAAGAGGGGATGAGCACAAGAGGCCTAAAACTCAAATAGTTCCTCATAAATGTAAAAAAGCACACACACACAGCCCTGTAACCAACAACCTAAACACAAACATGCTGCCAATTCCCCCCCCCCCTCCTCCCTCCCAGTGCACTTTTTGACACCCCCAGCCCTCAAGAAGAAAAGAAATAAAGAAGTAGAAAGTCTAACATGAGTTGACACGCCATTCCTTCCAGTCACTCTTGGGTAGGTTTTTCCTCTTTCGCCAGAGCGCACTAATGAGTAGAAAACATGCATTTGTTTGTTGACGTGGCTGCTCTGTGGCTGTCTGAAGAATCTTGACCGGGGTGTTGTGAAGGAAGCACCAGTGACTCCAGGGGCCTCATCTCCACCAGTGAGCCGGGCATTTTGACGCCTCCCAAGCATCCCTACACACTACAGTACAACCATTATTCCCCCCACTGCCACAATTGCTTTGGTAGAAACACTGACACGCTCTTGACCCAATTTCAAGTTCTAATTCTGTAATGGGTTTCAGCCTAATTTAAGCAAGCTGGTACATTTAATTACAAGGAAACAGATTGTTACTTAATTGGAATTCTTTCTTGAGGCATAGAGGAAGGCAATGTTTTCTGACTGGTGTGGGTGATGAATGTTACAACATTTGAAAAACTCGCTCTAAGTTGAAGATTTCATTAAGTAAGGAAACTGATTTGGGGTGTATTTAGCCTTTATACACAGCACAGTATGGAGGAGTGGTGACTCAAAATGATATATGTGTTTAACATGATGCATCTAGTACATCTTATACAAAACAAATAGGCAGAAAATGACATGTGACATGTTTTACTCAGTAATGTATTCCAACACTGGAAATACATTTACAATATGGCTGTGCCCCATCATCAACATGTGTTATATTATTTTTGATTCATTAGTCCATATTGTTTGGTCAACCTTGAAATTTGAATTTAATCTAAATTTTGTTAGCAAAAATGCGTAAAATAAACATGTTTGTTAATGATACATTTGGTTATTCAATAATTGTGACCAAGCTACTACCACTTCTACCAAGTGGTGGAAATGTAATGGTCACACTGTTCTGTAAATTACTGTGAACAATTTTGGCACTTCTGTCAAGCAACATCTTGTTTCTTATAGTTTAGGAATTTTAACTTTCATTTCATTCATATTTATAATCCTCCATATGTCACGAAAACAGATTGCTCCTGCACACGGCCAGACACTAATTTAGATTACTTACTAATACAGTAATTGCCCAGTTGATATCCATGAGCAGGGATTTGCAGGCATGGACTGGACGCATGTATGGACAATTAGACTATTGAAAATATGTAAATCCTCTGTCTTTATTATGTTCCATAACTATCCAAGGTCCATTCAGTCAAAATCAAATCAGTTCTGGAATCATATAAGAAAATTGTGTATTGAATAAGTATATAATACATCTCTGACAGATATAGAAAATAAATGTGTTGCTATCTCCACTACCCACAGTCACCTAATTCTGCTGTGATCAACAGCATGTGGACAGTCCATCTATGAACTAGCCGCCTGCTGTGCGGTTGTATCACTGTGTGATACACCCAGGATGAAGTGTGCACATGCTGCTTTGAAAAAGCTCATAAAAAAAAGAACACAAAGTGATGTATTCTAAAGTAGACTGAGTTGAATATACATTACAAATAGTATATAAAAAATACTTGTATTCCCCCATAGACAGTAAAAATGTACTAACTCCCCTTATACGCATCAGCTTTCTCTGCACAATTATTACTTGAACCATGCAGTGTATCCCTCCCTATTTATGCCAGCACGCAGGCTTTGGATCAGAGGCTTCCCGGAGCTAACGTGCCTGATGCTGTCAGAGAGTAGATGTCTGCCGTTTGACCCCAAGATCATCCCAGACAGTCACAGTGGCACACCAATCTGTCAAAGCAGTGTCCTCTCCCCCCCATCGTACAAACATCAGCCTCACCCCCCTCCCCAGAAATCTGCACAGGGCTGTCAGGACACCAGATATAGTCTTGGGGGAAGGGTCTGAAAAACAGACGCACATGGAATATGGGGTCTATAATGGGCAACAATTGGTTATGTGCTACAAAATACAAAATTGTATGTATTATTAAAACTCCTTGACGCAGTACGGTTAGAACCTGGGGTATATCTGTGAGGGTAAAACAGGGTCATATTGTATATGCCAAGCCTATATTCTGGGATTCTTTCTAGAGTTTTGCCAAAGTCCTAAGAACATCAATGATAGAAACACTCAGCCTCAAAAAATGGAGTGTAAACAATCACTGCTTTTATTCTGATGTAAACCAACTTGAACATTCACCAAGAGACACATTTGATTGAGAACATTGGTGTGAATATAAAAGTGTGTAAATTATTCAGTGGGAAAGATCTACGCATTTCCTCCGTCCCTTTGTTTATGATAAACCATTCTAATGCGAGCGTATATCAGTAAGGAAGCTAACACAATGGAGTAAACACACTCCTATTCAGAATTTATTGCGGCTGCAGGCGCAGATATACTGGATGATAAGTTTCACATGGCAAAACAACTGCTCTAACTATTAGACGAATGCACAGGAGCTCAATATGGCAAACACACAATCTCTCTGCACATCTATTTCCCGTGTGAGCAGCTCCCAATACAATCATTGCCAGTTTGCAAACTATCACATTCTCCTGGCTTGTACCATCATAATCATCAAAATGGAATAACAAAAACAACTGCTATAGGGCATTCTCACTTCCGTACAATAATTGAAAAACAGTGTGGTGCACTTGTCTGAGTTATGACTGCAGCTGGGCCATAACAAAGCATTTCTTTTGTTACATCATTAATGGCATGTTTTCTGACTCACTGCTGACTAATTTGAATAACAAGGTGCCTTAGTTAATCTTTCCTGTTTTCTGGAAAATAGAGTCTGAACTTTTGTTTGAATGTTTCATACAGCCAATTTGTGGTTGAGTAGTGGGGTCTGCCATTGTTTTTGCCTTTCACCTGGGAACATTAAATACAGAGAAATGTTCTGTAAAACACCACCAAAGTGAGGTAAAGATAAAGCATGACTCCTGAATATGTCGCCTTTTGAAACGCAAAGGCCGCTTCTCTTTTTGCTTTTCATTCATCGCACCTTAGTGGACTGGGAAACAGCAACAGATACTATGCCTGTAACAATGTCTCTATTAATAAATGAATACATTGAAGCTTGTCACTTAAAGCTGTCAATAACATATACTTCCTGCCAACCCTAACCCTCTGAGGTGGTTTGAGCAAGCTGAGTCTCTAATCCTTATAGGTTGGCTTTACACTTTTTAAATGTTGGATGACAATGTGTTTCAGCCAAGAGGCACAAAATGAAAATGTAGTAACTAAACATTAGCTATAAATGAGGTCTTTCGTGCATGTGAGCAATGATTTGGGATTTATATCTCTTCCCAAGTATTTTTTGGCTGGCAACATAAGTCTTTTTTAAGTGCAAAATAAAAGTTCCTTTCTCCAAGATCACTATGGAAACAAATCATGTCGCTTTAGGTGTTTTTAATCCTGTTGTGCTTAATTATATGCAGAACATCTTGTTACATGCTACAGAATCCATGTTTTCTTTTTTGTCTTGGTTGTCCACATGATGGGTGTTTATTGTATATCTGTAACTGAACACGTGTCTTGCATGGTCATTATTTCATGAAAGAAATAAAACTAAACCATACATTACATGAGAGGACTGTACTCATTCTATGAAGTCTACACTATTGATGTTGTCTGACACAGAAGAAAATGCTATTTGAGTTTTGAGACTTGCCATGGAACAAAAAAGGCACACAACACACAAAGTGCTTCATTTGGGATGAATCTCGATGAGCCCTTCCCGGATGAAGCAATCAATCGTAAAATGCCCCACTTCGGTGGCAGTGTCCCTGTTGTGGGCGGGCAAATGGGAAACAGAGTGCCTAAGTGGATCAATAGCGATCTCCGCCTCATCATCGTACTGCATGATTGGGATTTTTAGCTCTGGGCTGCGTGCACCAATCATAGCCTCTTTTATTAGCTGATTTAAATCGCATTGTGCATCACGATCAGTCTATTTTTGACTCCAGACAAAACAACAACACCGCTCTGAAAAAAGAGACACCAATGTCAGTCGGGTAAGGAGGACATCCTCCCTAAAACCTTAGAATCATAATTCTGTGAAAATGTTAATCACAGCTAATAATCAAAGGTGGAATAAGTGGCAGATTTGTCAGAAGGAAAATGTCTGGGTAAATTGTGTTTTGTTGACCCTGCTGCTCCAATTTTTCTAATATCTTTCTTCACCATCAAGATTGCTTTTCTTCCACCTCTTCAGAGGATGGGGAACTTTTCCGGGAAAGTTGCCAACTCTCCGGAACAGATCATTCAATCTCCTACAACTCTTCTGCATCTCATAAGCCCTGCTTGCCTGTCTGCCCCTCTCTGAAGGCAAGGGACCCTTCTCTATTATTTCCTCATCTGATCTCCCCCGATGCACTCCCGGTGCTCATCGCAGCTCAACCCCTCTTCTGTTAATCCTGCCTTTCATCTGGTGCTGGGGGACCTTTCAGCCTATGGTTCACTTATGATATCAATCAGACGCACAGCTACTAACATGGCCGCGTATACACACACACACACACACACACACACACACACACACACACACACACACACACACACACACACAGGTGATCCTGTGAGCTACATTTAGAAAGAACACTATTAGCCTTGACTTTTAAATGATCAGGATTTGAATGTACTGAAGTACACAGTGACATTACCTGAGGTCATTTTGGTTTGTTTCTGTAGTAGTACAACAACACAATCGGAACTCTGTTGAGAAGGCCTTCTGAACGACCACAAATTCAAATTTTTATAAATAGAGCAGCTGCAGGTTGTGTTTTTTGGTGGCATCGCAGACTCAAGCCTCCTGGGATTGTTTATGTTTACAAATAATTCAATATTCACCATATTGAATATTCTCCGAGATCACTGGCATAACATGGACTTCTATTTTGGGTGGATTTTCACTTCAAATAAATCATTTGTCATTATTGAAGTCACTCACTCTTGGGTATCTGGATGCTGTTTTTCCTATTATTGCTCTTCCTACTGTACCACTGGCAAACAAAGCCTTAATGTGTAGCCATTTAAAATTCTCTTTCCCGGCAAGAGCTACAAAAAAGTGCAGTTTCTAGCATTTTAAAGCGCTAGCCCCAACATGGCTATGAAAGCTTGTCCTGTCATGTTTCATCAAGGCATTGTCTAACTGGTAAAGGCTAACAAGGGTGAATGCTGGGAGCGTACAGAGCCATAACCCAACCTTCCCCCTTGAGCATGCTTCTGAGCCCCTTACTACCACAGCCTTCACATGGCATGAATGTCATGCAGATAGTGCCTGGAATTGAAAGGTTTATCCTGTAGACATTGGGAAGACAGGCAGTATGAAATAGGAGTCGAGAGTAAGTGGTTTGTGGGCACTAGGAGACACGTCTGTCAGAGTCACAGAAAGGTTATCTTATTCAGAGACATACTAGTGGGTTCATTATCATAAAAGTACCACTACCAGCCCAAAACCACACAGCAAACAGACAAAGGTAGCAGCTAGCTAAAGAACATCGTGAACATTAAGCGACCGTGGAGACAGATATTTTCCTCAGCAGGTAATAGAGACCAAAACAGAGCAAAAAGCAAATTGAATACAGAGCTTACAATGGTCAGGTGCCCAGAAAAAAGACTCCAAATGAACGTCGTTCCATGTGTGTTGAATGTTTAAAAGTTGATGCTAGAATAGATGGTCCGGAGGGACGGGTGAAAGCATGACCTGCCATACTCTGTCTCTGATTGGATCACCCTGATATTCTTACCCAAACCTGGCCATGCCTTTGACTGTGCCTCCGAACAATCCATTGTAGCGTCAACCAATATTAAATAGGAAACTCTTTGTCAACACTTTTGCCATAAAGTGGCAATATGTCAATGTTTTGTATATAGCCCTCCAAGCCACCAACAAAAACAAACACATGCAGGTTTTAGGTAGGACGAGGTAATATTTTTTATTTTAACACAGTCTTAGCCAATGAAACGCACCCTCGCTCAATATTTTCAGTGATTTTGTTGCTAAAACTTTCCTTGGTTCGGTATGACCAGTAGTTTATGTTGGCCAATGTTAACTCACTTTATATTGCTCCATAACAGTTATTGACTTACCATAGTTCCCTGACTGTATATTTTCTACGTACACTATTACATTATGTTTAACATATTTTAGCATGTAGGTTAAATACAATGTTGTTTCCTGTTTACTTTATTCTGACTAATGATAATTTTGTAAATGATTGAAGTGATGTGGCCTCAAATGGCTGATGTGCCTATTATCAAATATCTGTCAAGCTTTGATGAGAAATTCAGAAAAATCACAGCCTTTGAACATATCCGCACCATGGACCTGAAACCACTGCTTCAGTGGTCAGGATCAAGCAGACAATTATGTAAAAAAGGATGCTAATTCCTCTGGACTGCACACCATATGCCCTATGTGTACGTCTGGCACTGCCCATAAGCAGCCAGGCAAAGCTGAGATCTGTTTGCTGCCCCAATTTAAGGGAGGACCTAAACAACTCCACTTTTGGCCCAGACTGAAAACGCAGCCACAGGCTTGTGATAAAAGATTAATTCAATAAAAAATGGTGTTTCAGTCCATGAGAGAGCACACAGCAGCATGTGGGGAATGGAGGATTTAAGGTTAGAAGAATGTTACTGAACAAGCCTTGAACATTGACCAGCCCCTACAGTTAAGGCCAATTTGGACTCTCCTTCAAAGAGTTGGCTTCCCTTCTAACAACTCTACAAAGCTCTACGTGTAAAGTTAAATCAAATCAAATGAACAAGCATTTTCAAAGCGCTTCTTAGTTTGGAACTAGCAAAAACAACAACAAAAACTAAGATTTCTAAGAATATTTTGAATGTTATATAAAGACCATAATTTACCATATTATTACCATTTAAAGTAATAGTAGTTGCTATACATTATACAACAAAATTGCTTTCTTTTTAGAGATTCAAGACATTATAATAATAATTCATTACATTTATATAGTGCTTTATCATAGACACTCAAAGCGCTTCAGGGGTGGGGACCACTCTCTAGCACCAACCTGGGTGATGAACGGCAGCCTGATGACGCCAGACGCTCTCCACACATCAGCTCGGTAGAGAAGGAGGGGAACATGTTTTTAGTATTGGGAGAAACTGGAGCACCCGCAAAAAACCCACGCAGACACGGGGAGAACATGCAAACTCCACACAGAAAGGCCCGGGACGACCAGGGTTCGAACCCAATACTTTCTTGCTGTGAGGCCACAGAGCTAACCATTGGGCCTCCATGCTGCCGTAGCGAGTGGAGACCAGGCTCAAAGGTTTTGCAATAAGCTTATAAGTGTTCGGTGAAACATGTAGGATATTCTATACTTCAAAAAAACTTTAATATGGTAAAACAGGATATAGGAAACGGTTGATGATTAGATATTTTTGTGCCCAAACTCCAATTGGACAAACAAGATATATCTCGGTTTATTTAACTGCTGCTGGAAGTATCATGTGCTGGTTACAGATTTGCATGCATTCTCAGTTATTTTCTATTTCAATGTAT
Source organism: Perca flavescens (assembly GCF_004354835.1). Lineage (NCBI taxonomy): Eukaryota > Metazoa > Chordata > Actinopteri > Perciformes > Percidae > Perca > Perca flavescens. Next base: position 18,129,614 of record NC_041349.1, read on the forward strand.
CCTAATGTTTCTTCCAGCTGCTTTAAAGCACAAGGTTAATTAGGAATCTGGGGTAAATTTAGAGGGAGAGAAAGACATTACTTTTGGAGGGATCTCCAGAAAGGTCAGCCATCTTCTTTTGGTCAGTATTTCCTAATGAAGCCAATCTCCCGCTGGTGCAGAAGGGAGTCAAAAATAGGGATGACTATAATTATCTGGCACCCTCGGGTAAACGCACAAGTTCATTATATCTAAATATCAAGTTGTAATAGCTGGAACTCAAAGGAACATCCATTAAAGTAAGTATTGGGCTCTATTTTGCAGTCTTTTAAGATTTAAACATTTGGTACAGACAGACTTTACAGATCGTAGACAAGGTAAGGCTAGCATAGATACTGGCTTGTTAACAGTTTGTTTATTCTTGGCTTTCAGTAAGAATCTGATATCTGAAAGTCTTTAAATTAGTTTTTTTTAACCTGTTAAACCTTGATTCCTTTAAATGTCCTCCCCTTCTCCTCCCTCTGGCCTTCAGTTATTGGCACCTACTATACGGTTCCAGTGATTTTCCCCAAATGCATCAATTTATTCCTACAGCTGATAACGGGCCTTTTCAGACAGACACTCTCTCACACAGACTATATCTCATTAACTTACAGACATAGCACATGCATTTAGCCAAGATAATGTGACTGCTGTTACATTCTGTTTTTCTTTCTCTCTTTTCATGGCTTTGAGTCTATTGCATCTCGGGGAGGCGTCACTTACTGAATGGGTTTCTCGCTTCTCTTCAGAGCAGCTGTCAGCATGTATTGACAATGCAACACATTTCTATATCATACAAACTCCTTTGGCAGGTAAGAACGATGCCTGTGAACTTGACTATTTTCAGCCACGTCTGCGTTGCAGTAATGACAGGTATGAACTTGTGTTGATTGATATGCTAGTCCCAGATGAAGATAACTTTATGCATGTTGTTTTTATGTGAAAACAATGGAGATAATAAGGTGCACTTACTTTTTCCCCTTACGTGATTGAGTCAGTAGCAGAAATATTGCTTATGCAGTATGTGACAAGATATGTTTTCTATGTTCATATTGTAGCAATATCAAGCATATTTGCAAACTCCCTGTGTGGCTAATAAGGCAGGGACAAATAGACTGATCTTGGCTAATACACCTCATCCAAAAATATGCACCGGCATAAATGTGAGGAGCTACATTCGGATTCATTTAATCCTGTAATGTATATTCCTTTTCCTCTGTGGTGGTCCTGACAAACCGCAACCAATCAGAAAAGGAATAAAAATTAAAACACCCTTAAAATGTAGAGGGATTTGAAATGCCCCCTCCAGTGTCCCTCCCAAACTTTCCTGACATACACCCGACACACACCATGCTGAGCATTAAAAATGTGCACACCTCTGCACCTTTGCTCTTAGAAACACAGCTTCAAACACATTTACACTCGCAACACACAGAGACAAGTACCCCCCAAACCTTTTTGATGTGGTGAAACCAAGAGGCAGCTGTTAATTAAAAATTTGAAAGGATGTTGGTCTGAATGTATCTCCGTTAGACTTACAAAAGGCAACTAATTAAAATTTGAAATGGATCCTAGTGCCCCTGTTTTCATGTCGTCTCTTCCTGCAGAGAAATGAAGGAGATCAAAATTAAAGCAATAACACAAGCGGCGCCGTATTTCAAAGCCGATGACTTAAAGTGGTAAGTGGTATCTTCGTCGCCTGCAGTGCAAGAGTTCAGCGTGCACTGATCAAGGCAAAGGGGTGCTCACAAGGGGCCCGCCATGTTGTAAAACAGGTGACTCCTCACATTTCCTAATATACTGGCTCTTTCAGAGACCCTGTAATAGTCTTTTCACTCGACAGTTTGCTGTTCTACCTCTTTTAAGAGCTTCAGCTCTGTAACTGGCAAACGGTTTCACTGCCTCAAGGAGGGCTTTCACACGTTCTATGTAAACAAAGCTTATCACTTTAACATTTAGAATTTACCACCGACTGCTTATACAGTTTAAAGTCAAGATTTGCTCGCTGAAGTGCAACAATGTTTAAGTTTGTGACTTTCTGATTCTGAAACTTTGAAATTAAAAGCCACCATTCCATTTGAAGGTATCAAAACATTGTGCACAGACAGTGAATGCCACTTGGAATTGCTTTCTTTAAATGTTTAACTTTTTTTTCCCTGTTATGCATATCATTTTATTTTTGTCTAGAATTTTGTACGGTATATGGTTTCTTCCACATTTGAAAAATAAAATGGATGGAATGTTTAAAGGGTGGCATCTCCCTGGCTACACAATCAAATATTTCTAAATTCCAATTTGTTAACGGACAGAAATGTCATGTGATGTAAACAGTTATGACACTGAAAAAAATGTATCACCATATTTCGCCATTGTCACACACCGATAAAAGAACAGCATTCAGCCTCCCAGCTGCTCCTATGTGTGGTCCAAGTAGATGTTTCACAAAGTGGAAAGCTGACGCCACTCCTCATATTTACAAATCCGATTTATTGAATCAATACTGAACACTGCAGGTGATGCTTAGAACCCCATTTACCATAAACAGACGGAGAAGCTGGAATTGGCGTTTCGTGCGCCTAAGCTTGTCGCTATAGCTTTGCAGTACAAACCCTTACTGGCACCTAATGTCTCGGCTCAAAAAAACAAAAAACATTCAGATGTATTTATGTCACTCGAGCAGATTGTGTGCAGAGGATGCAGATATTGTGAGATTGCATGAGTGGGTCACTGTCTATTAGTCTTGCTTTGCCAGACCTTTCTCCACAGCGCTGCAGAGGAGGGTCTGGCTAGTCCACACAGAATTCCGGGATGGGAGAAAAACGTGCTCTGATTTATTGGAATTTCTTTAAACCAATCACAATTGTCTTGGGCGCGATTCCGGTGGAACATAGGTGTACGTTCAAAAGTTGTTTTAGTCGTGCAACAAAACACTCAGATCTGACAGATAGTCTAGCTAGCTGTCTGGATTTACCCTGCAGAGATCTGAGGAGCAGTTAACCATATTCCTCATAAATCAACTGGCATTTAAAATTCTAACACAAAGAAAGCGGAAGGAAACTGACATCCGGCCGAAAAGAGTGACATCTGGTGGAATTTCCGGCAGCACCAGAGCAATCCCGGAAGTGGAACATTGTGGATATAGACTACTGTCTGTGGATGCAGATAAGGTGGAGGGTGTAGGTCATCGGGAGAAATGTAACACGCATCTTGTACAAGAAAAACAAGATCTGGAGAGATTATTGTTGATTTAATCAGCTGCTCAAAATGAACAATGACTGAAATGGAAATCCACTCACACAAACACATAAAATGTTCTATTACATCTTCAGAAGACAGGGACAAAATACACAAAAGTACAAAAGACCAAAAGGTATCTGGGTGTTACTGATATCCTTTAGATCTTTAAAACGTTTTCAAAATAGTCAACCTTACAATAAAAAAGTCAAAGTAATCCTTAGATATAAGGATTTCAAAGAAATATGCAGTAAACTGTCAAAACCCCTTTGATCACCTTGCAATTATGTTTCCAAGAATACATCCTTTTGTGGAATGTCTCTCACAAGTGCACTCCTAAAATTCAGTTGTATTAGCCATATAAAGCGACCATATTGTATATACAGTAAAAGAAAGTTTCTTCAAATTATGTCATGGGCTGCATTATTTGACTTTTTCGCAGCACTAATATCCACCACAACTTCTCACTGTCATATGTCATCAGTAACGTCTCAAATTTGTTCTCAGAATTTTGTTGATTTGTGATATTATATCCAACAAGCCTTAGTGATGGAGTTGAAGATTATATATAATATTTATTTAAAAAAAACACTTCGCTGTCTGACATCGTACAGCCGGTTTCACCCAGAATGGCGAGGACCTATTTGGACCGGGATGGCACGGTTCAGGCGCGTTGCCCTCTCTACTGGACCCAATTCAGTACATAGATCCAAGAGCGCAGCTATATTACTATTACAGCTATATTAGGGAATTGAAATCGTCATATGAGCCAGTCATCGTCATGGTCCCTGAAGTCTCTTTCTCTCCTGATTCTTCCACTGCTGTCCTCCTGCAGGGCCAGCAGTGCCATCATGCAGCATTACGCACAGATTTACCACAGTATTTATAGTTTAGCCTAACAATTTGTGATTGTTAACACCTTGCTAAAATTACAGCAACAACTAGTGGTACCCCCCACCCTGAGATACAATTTGAAGACAAAAGAAAGTGTAATAGGCAAACACACTTTTCTTCATGCACAAACCGTATTAAAGTTCAGACTGATAACGAGAACATAGAGCGTAACGATTGCACGAGAGCTTAACAGCTGTATTTCCAGACTTTAACATTTGATGATATATGCACAGTTTTAAAATTTATATTTAGTTATTTACACTGTGTTCTGCAGTTATATGCTAGGGTATTTGATGATATCCTGTATTCCATGCAGTCGGGCCATCTCATCCTCCTGCGCTCCGTAGCGGACAATGTAACACCGAGACAGCGCAGATTAAATATTAAGAACGAGTTTTGATTTAAGATTTGAGTTGGAGGTGTTTATGGAACAATTATCACTCAGAACAATTATCACTCAGTACAATCTTCATGATATGGTGTGAAGAAATGCGTGTGCGGCATTAATACTTAACCATATTAAGAGTAGCCTAATCGTATTCCCACATGTACTCTGTGCAGTCTGACTTCAGTTCACCACCTCACCATCCGTGTCGCCAATTCCTATTTTGTCTCCAAAATGTGCGTACGCATGGATCAGAGTTTGCGTGGAGGACCGCACATTCTCCCGTCAAGTTTGTTTTTTATAAATCACAACCTTTGCGTGGGAAGTGGCGTACGGACATTTTCAGCCCCGTTTTGTGCGTACGCCACATTTATAAATGAGACCCCAGGACTTTGCCAACAAATCTGAACATCGACAACTTCTCAGTCCCTCCCCCCTTTCTGCTGAAGCCCAAACAGTCTCCTAAGCCCCTCCTCACACAACTACCTAGGCATGTCAGACAACATTTTCAATAACTAAACACTAACACAATGTTAACTTTACTCACCAACAGTAAAACAATGCTAACTAGCAGGCTACTGTTACCCATTTCAGCATCATATCTGACCCACCACTGTGCAAACGTTACTATTATCCTCACCAGCCTAGCTTTGTGGACTTTTGACTACTAATAACCAAATGAAAGATAAATCATTCATGGTAATTATGTTACCTGTCGAGAAGAAATGTGGCTACATCTGCATCGCTCTTCAGATCTTTAAAATCCCTCACGCCACCTCTGAAAAGCCACTCCAATATTCACCCGAGTTTTGGGAAACCTTTCTGCAGCTTGTGCGCAGGGAAGGGGGAGGGGAGAACGCTATTATATTCGTGTGCGTGCCTGAGCAGTGATTGACACGCAGATAGACACCCCCTGTGGCCCTGATTGGAGAAAATCAACAGGGAGCGGTGGAATTTTGCCAATCGCAATATAGGCTGTAGTTGGTGCCAGAGGAGCTGTTTTTTTTTTTTTACATTACATAATTCATGTAGTTCTACTGGAACATAGGGTCAGTTTCAGCAAATATGACAGAAAGTTAGTTTTATAAGACTTACCTACTGCATCTTTAAGTATAAAATATAAACAATTTGAGTTTCAACAGGATTTTAAGTGGGGAGTTAGTTTGAAAAATAAGTAACTTGGTAGTAACTTACTACACAGACACAGTTTTTGAACTATGTCATCGTAGTAAATATCATATTCACCTTGCTTGTTTAATGTTAAACCAGCCTAGTCCATCTTATAACCAATGCCATGCAATGGAAATGGATTTTGAAGCTGGTATTGTGCCAGTCAGTGTGTATATTGTTAGCAGATTTCCATCAAAAGATAACCACAATCTTCTGGTAACATATCACAAAGTTTTATCAACATTTGAATAGACTTAGGGTTAAATGTTAGCTGCTCCAAGCTTCCTGCAGTATACATCGGCAGACAACCCATTCAAAAGTAAACCGAAAATGCTTGAGCACCAACTTGTAGGCCACATTTCCAGTAATTACTGGGGACCCATAAGTTAATACTGCAGCCATAAAGCAGGAGGGGCTACAGTATATAGAAAGTTAAGATTACAGACATATTGATTTCTCAGAGGACGACGGAATCCATCCTGTGTGGCTCTGGGGTTGGTGTTGTTATAAATAGAGTACTGTTTGCATGTCTTTAATTGCTTGATTAGTCATTGAAAGGGCAGTGATGATGTAGCATTATGAACACATGACATGGCTGCCAAGAACACCAGTGATATTCAAAGTCAGGCTAGATCAGTACTAATCTCCAACTTGAGGCCGTTGGCAAGCTACCAATTTACTTGCCATTTATGTTTTTTCAGGTTTGTCACTTCCTGCATATATGACTGTTCAGTGAACCCATTTTCTACAAGAATGTAGAATTATGAGTGAGTGAGTGAGTGAGTGAGAGAGAGAGAGAGTGTGTTAAAAGTAGGACTTCATAGCTGCTGCACTGTGTGTCAGTGTATGGATATCTATAGCTATATAGGTTCACACATCACTGCTGGCCAGGTTTGTTACGCTAATGTTCAAATATTAAACACCAAAAATTAATAACACTGAAATATATACAGTAACTTAAAGCCCCTTTGTATAGGAATAGAACATTTCTGACTTCCCAATTGTCACATCAAAAAGAAAGTGTAAAGTATCACCTGCCAAATGTATTTACAAATTATATTCAAAAATAAAAGTACCCATTGTACAGAATGGCCCCTTTCACAGTGCTACATTCATCATATCACGGAAATAGTATTACTGATGCATGAGCCTTTTTAGTCAATGTGGAGTCTTTTAAATTTCTATATACTGGATGAAACTTTCACTAAAGCTGTCAAATGTAGTAAAGTAAAATCAACTATGTTTCCTTATGTAATTTGGTGATGTATAAGTATAAATAAGCATAAAAGAAAGTACGTCAGTGAAGTACTAAAATGCATACAAAGTGCAGGACTCTGACACTGGAGACCGGGATCCTGAGTTAGGTTGGCTGGTTAGGTACAGGAACCAAAAACTCCTAAGGTTAGTGAAAGATTGTGGTTTCGGTTAAATGTTAATAAACACATTGTGTTTGGTGTTTTTCTATATTGAATAGTGAATATTTTACTGATATCTTAACTGGCCGTTTTCCTTCCCAAGATGGAAACAGGCCAGGCATTTCACATACAGTTGAAAATGTGTCTTGTCAAAGACAAAGATAGAATACAGTGGTTGCTGATCATGCAGGTTCTACTTTATTATAGTAGCAGAAGCATGTGCAGATCCTCCTGCATCCCGACTATCCTCATTGCTTTTAATAAATGACCTTCTGCTGTAGCTCCTACACATCCTAGCATTTGTTGAGAACTATGATTGTGGGGTGGGTGGGTGGGGGGGCTCCATTCAGCTGTAGGAATGAATGCATCCCTACTGAGCGGTTGGCAGTGGAACCACAGCAAACCTGAAGTGGCTATAGCCCTACTGTAAATCAAATTGCCTCCCGGTGCTCTCTGCCTCCCTGCATTGTGTCGGCCCTGTTCGCTCTGCTACCCAATGTGTCAAAACGGCTCACGTCCACGGCATGCAACTTCTCTCCCCTGGCTGCTGCCTCTTCCTGTGAGCTTCACGTGGCTGTCTGTTTCGCTTCCTCTAATGCCCCGCATCACCTTCTCCCCCTCTCTCACTTTGTCTTTAGCCATCAACCTCTCTCCGCCTCTCTCTCTTTTTTTTTTCTACCCTCCTGCTCTCTTCTCCTCAGCACCTCCACCTCCGAGTGATTTTCTGCCTGCTGAATATGCAGGGCAGAGTGACACCCTATTGTAATAATGTCTCATTCCGCTGCACTGTCTGTCCAGACTTAAAATTAGTCCAAAGAGCAGGAACAGAAGAGAATAAAACCTGGGATGGATTGTTCCGTTTTGGGAGCTGATGATGTCATTCTTTACCTTTGAGTTTTATATACGGTTCATACTCTCTCTTGCACAAAAAGAAAAACAGTGACAATTTCACTTAAAAACAATAAACAATTGTCTTGTTTTTAAACTATGATGAACTGAAAAGGGCAGGAGTCCAACCACGACACAAAAACAAAATAAAGCTTTAACAGTAGTTTTGTTTGTACATTTTTATCACCCAGGACATTGCATTGCCACTGTCATAGTCCCCCATGTTTCTCTCTGCCTTACTACATCTCTGCATTCTCCCTGGAGATGACGTGTTCCACACTGTCCTCTGTTGGACGATTAGAGAACTGCATGCTCTGAGCTGAGCCCACAGTGTTGAAAGGCGAGGAAAAGAAAGAACTTAGTGATAGAAAGACAAAAACAGCAAACATTTCTCCCTCTCTACACATTCCTGAGAATATGTGCGTACAGATAAAGCGAATTGCAATGTCAGCATGTCTATCTGACTTTGACTATCAACATCAAATCAATTTTTCAGAATGCACTTTTCTCTCTCATGCACATACACACACAGGATATAAAAAGAATTGTTTGTGTACAGTCAGCACTAAAACAGATGGGTTTTGTTGCCTGGATTTCAACACTGTGACTGTCTCTGGTTCTGTAACGATAACAGACTGTTCCACAATATTGATGCTCTGCTGCCGCCTCCTCATCCTGCATGCAAGTCTGTGTGTTTGCATTGAGAGGACCATAATGTTGGATGTCGAATGCATGGGATAATCAATGTCAGGGTTGAGCATAGCAAAGGCTTCCAATAAGGGTGAAGTCACCTATGTGCATCAAAGCCGCAAGCACTCTTGCCTTGGCATCATGACAAATGGCTCTGCTGGGAATAAAGTCACATCTGAGTCTTTAACAATTTAAACAAGGTAAAGGCACTGTACCCTGTTACAACGCACTGGTTTGCAGTATTCAAACACAGAGGTAGATGCACTTGTTGACTGTGTTAGGATTATTATGTTTGTTATGTTAACGGCAATGGTGAATATTATCAGCTGCTATTCTTTAATAGCAATACTTTTGCCATTTAATTTTACATTTACAGTGGGAAATATTGTACTTTTTACTGCACTACATTTATTTGACAGCTATAGTTACTTACAAACTAACTTTAGATTTTACTACTTGACAGTATATTATATTCAAGCTTGGACAACTATCAGAAAATGATTCACCATCGGTTTTGATAACTGATAATTTTGCTTTTAGATGGACAAACAAGATATTTGAAAAAGTCACTTTTTTCATTATGATAGGAATTTCTCACTATTTCCTTAGATTTTTACAAATCAAACAATTAATGGATTGATTTAAAAAACAAAATAAAACAATTGGCAGATTAATTTAAAGGTCCCATGACATGGTACTTTTATATAGACCTTAGTCAGAGTTTTTTTTAAGATTGTTGCGGGCAAAAATCCTTGATTATGCGGCACATTTTCTTAAAAAATGCAATGGAATATGCGGAATATTTATGCAATTTTATGCAATGAAATTACGGGAACTTGCAAAAATTGCAGGAACTTGCAAAAACTGTGGTTTGATGAAAAGAAAAAAAGTGATTCCCCCAACTCCCTGCTTTTCGATGATGTTCACGTCGCGTAATTACGTCACTTCATAACGTTCCCATGGCAACAGGGTAAAATGTGTGAAGTAAACGCAACATTTTTCAACTTTCTGCTGAGATATATGTGACTGTTTTGTAACAAAAATGCGGGGATTAAGAAATCATGCAAGTCCTACATATTTTGCGAGGAAATCGGCAATTTATACGGCGAAAGTGCGGCGTATTTGAAAAAAATGCGGCCCCCGCATCAATATGCGGACTTTGGCTGATTACGCATTGAATTATGCGATCGCATAATCGCGTTTTTCTGGAGGGACTGCTTAGTGGTCCCCTAATACTGTATCTGAAGTCTCTTTCCCGAAATTCAGCCTTGGTGCCGAATTACAGCAACTACAAGCCAGTCCCACAATGAGCTTTCCTTAGGATGTGCCATTTCTGTGTCTGAAGCTATTGAGGAGGAGAGAGGGGGGGCAAGGTGGAGGGTGGGAGCGTGGCCTTGACCAACTGCCACGTTGCTCGTTTGAAAGCCATGATGTGGAACGTCATGGATATAGACTACTCTTTAAGTAACATTTTCAGTGCATGACTTTCTTGTAATGTAGTGTTTCTACTTCTATTTAAGTAAAGGATAGATATGTCCTCGACCACTGGTTAAGAGCATTCTTAAACAGTCCCTCCAGAAAAACGTGATTATGCGATCGCATAATTCAATGCATAATCAGCCAAAGTCCGCATATTTATGCGGGGGGCGCATTTTTTCAAATACGCCGCACTTTCGCCGCATAAATTGCCAATTTCTGCTCAAAATATGCGGGGCTTGCATGATTTCATAATCCTCGCATTTTCGTTGTAAAAAAGTCACATATCTCAGCAGAAAGTTGAAAAATGTTGCGTTTACTTCACACAAGAGCAGCCATTTTCCCCTGTTGCCATGGGAACGTTATGAGTCTCTTAAGATGGTATCCAATAAGAAAGCTATCTTAATATCTGATGTCTACTCAAATTTCTTTGTTTAAGTGCTTCTGCTGTCTATATTATTAAAGATTTTTAAAAGTCTGTCTCTTTTGTATCTTTTATTTCCCTCGGTTTAGACTATTACTTTTATTTTTACTTTCATATATTATTTGTATATATTTTTGTATCTTATTTGTTTACGTATTGCGATGACTGAATATCTGTAAACTACTTTTTGAAATAAAATTTAAAAAAAACAGGGTGTTAGGGTTATCACTTTTTTTTCCTCTTTTCCGTCAAACCTCAATTTTTGCAAGTTCCCGCAATTTCATCGCATAAAATTGCATAAATAACCCACATATTTCATCGCATTTTTTAAGAAAACGTGCCACATAATCAAGGATTTTTGCCCGCAACAATAACAAAAAAACTCAGCATTTTTCTGGAAGGATTGCTTGAAGCTAAAATAGAATGAATATGATCATATAATAATTTAACAGGGTGAAGCTAAGTAATCAGCATCTAAAGCATCTGTTGTGGAAAAATTGTACCTGTAAGGGTGAACGTATAAGCCAAAATAAACAAACCTGTGTGCAATCATTACATTGCCCAGCATGCTCCATGTCCATGCGCCCCTTGCTGGTAATAACCTTTAGCTAATTACTATTTCTCTTGCATCTTAATATCAGTTCATAAAGCAATGCAGCACTAATTAGGGAAAGAGAGTGAGATGATATCCAATTAGGAGGCCTGTCTCTCATCTCAAAACAAGCGAGCCGAACCAATTCATCTTCACCTTGCATGCCCCACAGCTACATGGTCGGAGGGTGAGTTTCTTTGAAAAGATAGCCAGTGGTCCCTGATGGTTTACACTATTAGCCAGTCAAAACATGCCAGCCAAAACAAAGTCATGGTAATGATGAGGACAAAGCTGGGGCATCTTCGCTTACATGTGCAGAAGTCTCTTTTGAATGCGAAGAATCTGGCAAATGCACAAGCCAGGCAAAGCAGAGGCGTTTTTCAATGGAAACTTTGGATTAACGGAAAGTCAATTTGAATGAAGAAACTTTCCCAACCTCAACATATATTTTACAGATTCATCTGGAACTCGCCCAGCATACAAAATCCCTTTAAATTCAAAAGCCACTCAGTACTAACCCTCAAACCCATTTTTCTAGGGTCTTTGAACAGCCTTATTAAGGGAATTACTTAAAATAATAAGTTCACTTATTAAAAACCACTGAATCAAGGTAGAGTTACACTTAGAGAGAGAGAAGAAAAATGGAGGGGAAAAAAAGGCACACACTTGGTCATTTCCTGTTTTAGCATGAGACTGGTGGGGGCAAAACAGGCCCCTTTACAGACCAGAATCAGATTAGTGTCATGGGGCCTGCTGCCGTGAATGGGAGTCATGTCGGTGGGTGTCGGCGAGGGTCCGCCTGTCACCACCCCGTGTCATTTCAGCCTGATGGCCTCGTCCCCGTAGACATCAGAGAGTAGCCGATGTAATCTGCAGTCATTCAGCAGTGACCTGGAGAAATGGAAACCAATGCTGGCGGTGATAGGGAGGGCTGAGACAGATAGAGAGTGAGCGATCTGGTCAGCCCATGTATTTATCTACCTGACACTCTGAACTCCGCAGGACCTGCATAAAAACCATCCATCCTCTGCCATATTTAGACAAAAATCCTAATGCAAGAGGAAGCAGCAGCATAGTAAAGAGCTGAGATTGAAGAGCACTTGGCTAATTGACTCAAATGATACATCAAGACATATGCTTACCTAACTGCAGGGGTGCACCGATCCGATATTTGGATCGGATATCGGCCCGATATTGACAAAAAGCTTGATCGGTGGATCGGAATAATTAACAGATCCACGGGCCACAGTTTTTTTTTTTTCACTCCCTGGCTGCACCGGGACCCCTGTTAACTGTGTACCCTTTTCACTCATGGTAGTAACTTCATAACAACAATTAATAACCAACAACTAACTCTCTTTAAAAGGATAAAACACCATAGCATATAACAATTTGAGACAAACAGTTTCTAACACTAATAATTTTACATTTACAAATGTAGCTACACCGCCGAATGGCATGCTGGGTAACATTACAGCTGCTAGCCTAGCTAGCCAGGTAGCATAACAGTCTGTTAAGCTGGGAGAGAACCGAGAATAAAAGTTAGCTAGAGGATGAAGAAAGACCGGAGATACACCAGAACAACGTGTGCTCAAGAGAGGAGCCGTCTGTTGTTTCGAAGTTTTTTGTTTCTAACAAATCGGACATAATTTAGCCACTGTTGTTGCCCGTCGCTCTAATGTTACTCGGCCGTTCTAACGTTACGTTAGACCGGTCACTTCAAGCATGCAGCGGAGCAACATTATGAACGCAATCCACCTCCGGTCCCGCTACAGACCGTTGAGAAAGACGAGTTCAGAGCAATGATTAAAACACTGGATTTAAGATGTCTCGCCTCGCTGAAATACGTCCGCCCACCTGCTTACATTATTCAAACACCGAAGGAGGCTGACAGCGGAGCTCCGTTCAGTCGCCCACTACAACAACACTACAACCTAACTTACCTGTGGCGAAGGTAGTGTTTGTACAACTGGCTTACAACTATTTAGTTTTGAAAGGGAAACAATGTTAAAGTTGTTTGTATGTGTATTCATTCGATTTGAGTTTATTTTACTACTTTGCAGTTTGCACAATACAAATAGTTTAGCTTCTGTAACTGTTTCATGGATTCCCCTTCATATAAAGTTATTGTATAATGTCGTGGAGCCAAACCCTTTAGTAATAAAAGCTTTTAGTAAACATGACATTAACATGTTTTTGAGATATTCTATGTACTCCTGACAGTAGAATAAGCCATTATAAACCTATATAAAGGTGGCCCATTATTATTTATTTAAATTTATTTTAAGAAGTTTGATTACATTATATTTTCGATTTGAATGCACAGTTTTTTAAATAACAAATAAATAAGAATTCAATACATTACATCTATGTTATTTTGTCTTAGTTAGGAAAGTAATGTTTAGTTAGGAAGGTCTGGTGCCTTTACTCTCTTCCATATGGTGGAAGGAAGGTATAAGGTGGAAGGTATACAGGTTATTATTAATTCAGCAACGGTATCGGATCGGTATCGGGTATCGACAGATACACAAAGCCCTGGCATCGGTATCGGGACTGAAAAAGTCGGATCGGTGCATCCCTACCTAATTGCAGGAATCACTCCAGCATTTTCTTAAATCGCAGCATAAACACTTGAGGCACTGGTAAATAGTCAAACTGGCTTGGTCTGCTCCTGATCTAACTGATAATGAACTCATTTGAATATATTTCTACCCTAGTAATTACAATCTAATCGGAATTGATGGATCATTTGGGCCCATCCTGCATGAAACATTCATTATTACAAGCCCCAACACATGGTCGGAGCATTTTCCACATCAAACACCAGCGTTTAGAACTAGGAACAGACTAATGAGGTGGACACACTATACAAATGCATTAAAAGGAGCTACTGCATGTATACTTTGCGCAGTGCTACAGTATACACATCTATTTCTGCATTCCAAATAGCCTGCATATGCCATTTTATACACACAAAATCCCAAGTCAAGGACATATGAGCAAAATATATACATATATTCAATATGGAAACGAAAAACAGGTGTATAAAAAAAACAGAATGGCTTCAAAGCCTGGATGGCCCCTCTGCTTTGCCCTTCCAAACAACATATGGTGAAAAAAACAAGGCTTATCTATTGACATATTTATGTATTCAACTGCATTTTATTATTAGAACAAACATTTACATAATTCTCCACTTGGCGGCTGTCCAGCCATCGCCAGTATCTAGACTGATGGCAGCTTGGCTTTCTCCACATCCCTGACCTGCATTCTCAATGGCCTCCTAAAAAAAAAAAAAAAAAAAAAAAAAAAGCTTGGGGCCTCTCAGAGGCAGAGGGGATTAGCCATGGAAGCACTTCCTCCATTTTGGAGATTTTGTTATTGAGTTGCACTTTGCCAATGCTAATTGCCTGAGCCCACGCAGGGTCAGAGAGGGCCACCTCCTCGTTGGGATGGATCTTTCCACTTCATCTGGACATTATATTACCTCCGGCCATGATTTGCGTCAGCAGGTTTGAGTTTAATTCCCCTTAATCACATTCAGGCACCCTGGCAGAATCAATAAAGACACAACAGTCAGGGCCATCCTTTGTCTAACATTCCATTAAGAAGATAGAGGCCTTGGCATGCTGCGCCGGCAAACTTTGCTGTTCGACTACATATATGATATAGAAACAGCATGTGTGTGCCTGAGTGTGTGCGTCTTCTGCAAGTATAAACTCAGAATTTAATCTTTAACCTCTATCGCAAATAAATATGAAATGCATAGCATAACTATTTTCTAACAAGCATCAGACGCATCACCCCAAAAAGTAAAACCAGCTGCTAAATAACTACTGCATCACTTTGAAAAAAACGTATGATGATAGTGTTTTGTAACCTGCTGTTACGGCTTTTTTCCGATGTTTTTGGCGCCTTTTTTTTCACCGTTTGTTGTTTTTCCAACATTTTAAATTGTTAAATTTTTCTTCCACACATTTTCAACGCTTATTTCTATGTCCCATATTTTCTGATATAAAAACTAAAATTGAAAATGGGTCAATGTGACCCGAAGTCAACACCAAAAATTCTATAGAAGTAATCATTAATTTTACCTGCGAAGAGAACACACATGAATGCATCCAAGTTATGTTTGGGCAATTTGGTTGAAAGAAACCCATATTTCTGATATAAAAAACTTGATATAAAAAGAAGTATCACATTAAATCTTTGAAAAAAAGAGGGTACTTTTTTGATTTAAATTGATCAAAAATGTGGCAATTTTGAGAAGTGATAAGCAGTGTTACTTAATTGGGGTACAAGCTATGAACACATCATTGACATATGTATTAGCATCAGTATACAGTTGCCTTTTTACACATCCAGAAGACACGGAGTGACAATATAATTAATTTAAAGTTGTGTTCCTGGCCAGCCAGTTCAATATACTCCTTCAAGCTCTGTTTTGGTCTCTACCAACTCATGAGAAAAACATCTGGCCGGAATCAAGGGTCACGAGAGCTATGAGAATGAAGCAAAAAAGTAAGGGGTCCTAATACCAAAACTACCAAGACTTTTTTTTCTGCTATATTTCGGTGAACTACTTGTAATACATTACATATGTTTTGCACTTGTGTGGTTTTATTGTCTGTGTAAGAATGTGTTATGCTATGTGAGCACGGGTGGGTGATTTCTGTCCCAGAGATAGTATTTTCTTGTATTGATTCACAATGGGGTCCCTGCAGTTCACCAGTGTGGCCAACCAAGGACTGGAGCACACAGCATTTTAATCTGTCAAGATGTCACCAGCTCCGGACAAGAGGGAAAGAGAGACAGAGTTGGGGGTTATGTTTGGATGGAAAGAGAGATATGACACCCAACAGTCAATGCCGGTGTGTGTGTACACACACACACACACACACACACACACACACACACACACACACACACACACACACACACACACACACACACACACACACACGCCAGTCACTCACTCACTCAATGTCCAGTTAAGGGACTCAACTTCTGCCCTTTATATCCCCACAGACATCTCAACACAGTTCACTGAGTTGTACAACAGTCTGCTGACAGTGCTCTTCTTCATTCAGTATAACTATGAGCTCATAACCTCATTGATGGTGTGAGGATAAGGTACGTGTTTTGTGTAATTCGATAAGTTTTGGATATCAAGTAAACCTAACCGTAATAAGTAATATTGTTCTGCTGCATTAGATGTATGGTAATGATTTGCGAGTGTGCATTCCGGATGTACTGTAACTTTAAAATTAATCCTGCCTGTTTTTATTTGTCAGTGTTAATGTTGCCATTGGTAGCAGCTGATTCCCAAGACAACTGCAGTGATGTTGCACAATAAGCTCCTGGACAGCTTTTATAGGCAAACATGCTGAAAGGTAAGATGTTAAATTACAACATTGTTTTTAGGCTGTAAGTTGAACCTTGTGCATGCAGTGTGTGTGTATGCATGTTTGTATACACACACAACACATACAAGGTTTTCTCCGAGGAATAAGATGGTATTCCTGAGAGATAGCACGGTTACTTAAAATGAATTGTAAGTCGGAAGGTGGCTGTTAACAAAAACAACTCGCTTTCTGCAGAACTGGGATGATGTAGATATTTTCTATTAAAGCTGGGTGCTGCTGGAAGGAGCATGAAAGTACCACTAGTTGAAAGCACAATAAGGATTATTACACTGGGTGCAGTTATTCTTTAAATACAATTTGGTGGTACTTCACTGTGTCATTTCAGAGGCAATATAGTACTTTCTTTTATTAGCTATATTGTCAAGTTAATTGCCATATTACGATTTCACATAAAAAAAAAGTTAAGATCATCCTATAAAATATATACTGTATGTTATATATGAAACAAAGAGGTCAAAGTACAAAGAACAACAGTATGGTGAGACCAATGTGTTACCAAAAATGTGCCCCCTCAGGTCATATTTTGAAAACATTTTACAAAGTGTATAACTGTTGACAGTGTCTCAAAAAACGTAAAAGCCAAGATAAAAATAGAACCAGCATCGACCTCCACTGGCCACCAAGAAATTTTGCTTACATATAACAACAATCTATTAAAGAATAAAGATATACAGGTCTGTAGAATTTGAAAATGTTCACCTTCCCTTTGGAAGTATAAAAATAATTGAAAAAAAAGACACTGTGGCAGACAGCGATGCACGCTGCTACTTTGGCACCCACTCATTTACATAAATATTGTTAGTTACTGTTCTGCATGTTCCTGTGCTGATGTATTCTAAAATAAGGTAACCAAGCTCAGGTATGCTGCCTCATTATGAGAGAAACTATATAACATTGTACACACTAACTTTTGCCTCTGCATTATTCCAAATGAAGGAACAACTCTGCAATACTAATTAATAGCCAGCCTTTTGTTTCCACAGGTAAAAGTGAAAGAGCAAGAGTTATCTCGTTACCCTTCGGCACAGCTCCAGCGCAAGCATAAAGTTAGTGCTGCCTGGAGAGAGAAACACGTAGATCCAACATTAGCCCCCATGCAGTGATAAATATATTACTTCTGAGAAGCAGCCAGCTTAATGGCTCGCTAAGATATTAAATATAAAGCAAATATTGACAGTCTGGGAATATGTGTAGTGGGTGTGGTTAGGAGGCGGTTTCTAAAGAAGAGAGGAGGTTTCAGCAACAGGGAGGAGAGGGGTGTGTGTGTGTGTGTGTGTGTGTGTGTGTGTGTGTGTGTGTGTGTGTGTGTGTGTGTGTGTGTGTGTGTGTGTGTGTGTGTGTCTGTCTATGTTGTTGGAGGCTCATCTATAATGTACAAAGACGATTAAGTTTGAGCAGCAGCCGGGACAGATCGACAGTCAGTTGGGTGGTGAGGTGCAGATAAGAATGAATGCAAATATACAGCAAGAGTGACAGATTAACCTTGGACAAGGTTGAGCATTAATGCTGTGAACAGGCAGGGAGCACTGTGGTGCCTGATGAGGTAGAAAACAAACACATGCAAGCATGCACAAAGACAACGGCAGTTTTACAGGCACACAGTTTAAAGACAAAGGTGTGAGCATGCATACAAGACAAGTACACACTCACTTATGTTCACAGTTATGCATTTTAGCTGTGTACACGATTGTTAATTGATTATTCATCAATCACAATATTCACGTCATGGACTGCATATTGTTTTAATAGACAATTTAAAGCGGGACTAAGCAAAACTCCAACGTCTAATGCCCCTTTTTTAAACCTCCAGAAGGAAGAGACGATCAATTCTTCAAGCCACATTGATTACAATCACGTTGTTTCCCTTTGTATCTAAATTTAACAGCCATCTTAGTTATGTTAGTGCTCTCACACTGTGTTAGATTTCTTGCTCGAGTGCATTGTGAATGTGGCCGCAAATACATTCTTGAAGTAAAGAGTCAGGACTTGGAGAGCATTTTTTGTGTTCCATTAGAATGGAATTTCTAATAATGACCACTGCTTGTTGATTATAAATAAAGTAATGATTCTTGAGATTTTCATTAAAAAGTGCTCATATTATGCTTTTTGGCTTTTCCCCTTTCCTTTATTGTGTTATATATCTTTTTTGTACATGTAATAGGTTTACAAAGTGAAAAAGCCCAAAGTCCACCCCAAAGGCACTTACCATCTCCAACAGAAAACACTGTTCACAAACTGCTCCCAGCTAGTCCAGCCTTACTTCTGTGACAAAAGTGCATCACTTTGTAACACGTTATAATGCTCGCCTAGCTGCTAGTGTGGCACACCCTCATACTCTGCAACTGACTAGCTAGCAATACTTACCTAGCTACTGTGCATGTGCGACTCCCAACAAAGATGGAATAGAAGTGTGATGCCTCACTCTGTAGCTAAAACAGAGAGCTCAACACACAGGGTGAAAAGAGGAGCTGCAGCAATGTTTGAAAATTAAACCATGTAAACCTATTCTGATATAACCTCCAAATACAATTATGAACGTGAAAATGAGCATAATATGAGCATTTTAACTTAAAACCTGTTTTTTATACCATTTATGATTGACATCTTCTGCACACGGAGTGGCTTTTATTGCGACGCAGTCACAGGAATCCCATTGTATTTGTCACCAAGATTAGCACTGACCGCTAAAAGAAGTATATAAAATGTACATCCCCTGCGCTTTATACTAGTGTGCATGCACATGAATTAAAACAGTCAAGGACACCAGCAAGCACACTGAAATAAATCATCATGTGCACACACACAGATGGAGTTCAACATACTGTAAGCAGGAAAAGGTTAGGAAAATGAACGGTAATGCAATGCATTTACATACTGCCATTAAACCTTGATGTCATAAAAAGAGACCTGAGATTAAAGGAGCATGCTGGTTGCTTTTACAAACATAGATAATGCCGTTACACAACTATCAATCTCATTGAAGACCAGCACGCTTAACATGGAACACGATACCAACTCAATCTCTTCATGAGGAGTCAAATCTAGCGGCATAAGCATGTCTCTTTGTAACTTTTTGCTATTACATACTGATTACTTTCTTGGAGGATGACAGCAGGGAGCTAGCTACCCCCGCCCCACTGTAAATGAATGATAACAGCTATCTCAGTCTCTGTCTCTTCTTCTCCCTTTCTTGACGTCACATGCAGGGAGACAGTATCTAGGAGCAGGTAAAAATAGTGTGGCAGGGGTAGGAGACATCAGCTTGTGATGTGCTGAGCAGATGGAGGGAGGAAACGGTGAATACCAATAAAGCAGATAGATTTGGCCTGGGTGGCTCTTACTGTACTTTATTTGTCATATTGCTCTGTGCTGAGCTCTTTTGAGGCCTGAGGATATGAAAACCCTGGGCAGGTATGTAAAAAGGATGGAGTGTGAAGCTGCAGGAGACTTAATCTTGCACTGAGTGTTGGGTTGTTATTTTTATCATAGCCAGGGAAAACATGCTATCAGTGACTGATTGCCACAACAGTATATGAGCCAGCAAGTTTCTATGTATCATGTAGTATTGCACCATGAATGAATTCCAAGTGTGTGCTGTGAGAAATTATTGTTGAAAAGATAAATGTTATGGAGTTTGATTGTTTCTGTTCAGAATGTGGCAGAAATCCATCATTATGATCTATATATGCATATTTATAAAGAAATACACAATACACACCATCTAAAAATCCAGATGTTGCTTTGTATCAACAAATGGCAGGATATATTTTCCATTAAAATTCTGTACAGACATCCATGGGCCCCAGAGGATGAATCCTTATTACTTTTGTGTTCCCCTTACTTTTGTTCTCGTGCCAACATGAGGTTGATATTTTTATTTTTAATGAAATGTCTCAACAACTTTTGATTGCCATGAAATGTGGTACAGACCTTCATGTTCCCCAAAGGATGAGTTGTAATAACTTTATTTGGTTTCTGACCAAATTCCTTTGCACTTTGTGTTTTGTGCTTATTTGAAAATGTTAGCATGTTAAGACGCTAAACTACAGTAAGATGGTGAACATGTTTAACATTACATCACCTAAAAATGTGCATGTTTGGCAGACTATTGATCTTGTTTACAATTGGCCATTTAGCTCATCTTGGAGAAAAGGAATGACTAGGGCTGGGTACCGAACGTCAATACTTTTATGGTATCGAAAAAAATTCTTTATCTTTTGGTGCCAAATTTTGGTTCCAAAAGCGTCTGAGCGTGTAAGCGCAAACTTATCTGTCTTCTCTGCATATTGACACAGAGCGGAGCTCCGACCGACACACACACGGAGAGGTGCGGACGGAGTAAACTGCCTGCAGTTTTGTTGAAGTCACAGAGGGCTAGATTTACTAACACTAGCGCAGTTTGCGCTGCGTCTGTTTATGCGAGTTCGGTAATAGCACACGCTATGCTTCCACATTTTGCGTAGTATTTATCAACCCTGACACCCATCAGGCAATCAGCGTCTTTCTTCGCCCACTATACCGTAAATTGCGCTGTAGCGAAGCGGTACTTGTGCTATGATATGGCTGAGTGCAGACTGCGATATTCCCACTGCTAATGCTATGACTGTTTGAAATGATCCTGCTGCCAATATTTGTAATGTAGCGAGGAGTTTAACAACTGCTGGAATGGAATGTGAACGCTGAGTGGGTGATTCAATGTCATCTTTGATTTCTTCCAGTAACTCTAATATTGCATGGCTGCTTGATCTGTAACGCTAAATGATGTTGTGTTCACTGACAAAGTGTGATTCTTGTGTTAAAAATATTTTCAGCCTCGCCTATGTCTTCGTCTTGCTCAAATTACTGTTGCCATTTCACCAGCGGCATAAAGGTCTACGAGGAAACTCAATTGCGGCTGGTTTAGACCTGCTTTTAAGAGGCGGAGAATTTCCCCCGCAGAATAGAGACGCGCTCTTACTGACAGTCTTTGTAAATACCACGGAATATATAATTAGGCGCACTTTTTGGGTGGAACTCCCACTTTCCCCACGACCCTCCCACGAACGCATATTGAAAGCGCACCTTGTCTCTTCTCGCTCATGTGGCAGACAATCTGCGGTTTTACCCAAGTGCGCCCTGTTTGTAAATAGCCCGCATCGGTTACGTCCGTCTTTGCGACCAAATAGCGCCTGGAAACAGGCGCAAACGGCTTGATAAATCTAGCCCAGAGAGTCACGGTTGGTTTCAAGTTACAGTTTTTTTTTTTTAAACTTCACGCAGACCGCGTTTGCTGCGATATGATATTAATGGCGAGCCGAAAACGGTCGCAGTGCTGTTGACGTTACACTTCCTCTTAGACAAGCAGCCACAACGGAGGTTTCTCTGCCCTTATGACTGACTGGCTGAGCTTGCAAGGCAAGGCACTTTTATTAATGTTACTCTGAGTGAGCAGTTTTACCAGAATTTTGAAATTTTTGGAAAATAAAAGCTTTGTGTTTGAAATGGATTTTAAAACATATGGTATTGAAAAAAGTATCGTTAGGAATCGGTATCGAAACTGAGGTATCGAAATTGGCACCGGATCGAAAGATTCTGAACGATACCCAGCCCTAGGAATGACAGACAAAATATACTGCCAAGACAACGTTGATTACAATAGGCCACTCATGAAACTTCCTGGATTGACAAAGGAGTACTTGTCCTTGCACAATATCAAGTAGGCATACACACACTCCACAAAAATGATATAATACCATAAATTACCTATTTTCTCAGACTTCTGGATGAAGTCACACTTTCCTTCAGTAATTGCAAACACTTCAAAAACTAGTCAGTGAGTCACCATCTGAGCTTGTTTTCTTAGAGTGAGGAAACAGTTCATACCCCAGGCCCACCGTGCAGACCCTTAGAGCCGATTAGAGAACATTCCTCTATGAACCTTTCTCAATTCACTTCAGTCCAATTTGGCTTGAAAAGGCACCACCCTAATAGGCGGTAATGAAGGAAAACAGAGTTTTCCACTTATTCACCATCCAGCTCAAAGATTTTCTTTTCTGCTGATAAGGAGCTCACTGTACGTGAAGATAATAATAAAAACCAGCATGGCGAACAACACAACAGAATCAGGAGAGGTGTATTCCCAAAACCAGACAATCTCTACACAGGCACTGAAAAAAAAAAAGTCACAATTCATTTTCACTCGATTGCATAGAGAACCAATCATGTACTACATGAAGTGTACAAACATACCACGCAGTAAGGAAATCATAATTGGGATGACGGAGAGTGAGCTCAGCTGACATGCAATCCATGTAGCTTAATGGATGAAAACGGTGATAAGAAGCTTTTGGAACGGAGCTGCTAATGGGTAAACAAGATGGGATGATTGATAAATTAATACTTAAAAACAAAATTGTGCTGCTACTGCTGAGGAGAAGAAAAACAAACTAAACCGGCTGTTAGATTGTCATGGGGCTTCATCATGTCACTTCTAGCCTGAGGTAATGGCAACAGGATTGCAAAATCAACATTTAGGACTTGATTTCAGGCCATTATCAAGTACTAAATGGAGTCCTTTTCTTGAAAATATTGATGTCCTTTAGTGCATGTCTGCTTACGTTTGAGGGAACTTTGAGGAAATACAGAACATGATATACTTGCCTTTTGTATACATTACTTTGTTCCATTTCCTTAGTGTCTGGCTGTTTGTCTCATACGTGGGATCCAAGTTCATAAAAGAGGGTTGATCTGTGGTTCAACTTCTTCTTTGTGTACTTTTCCAGTCCACCTCTGAAGAGTTTTATGTGCACTCCACATATTTTGGATTTCTTGAACTTGGCCTATAAACTGTCTTGACTCGGTTCCTAGTAATGCTTGGCGATGACAGGCACTTTTCCTGTTTCAAGCCACTGACGTTCAAGTGTACCAACAGCTGAGGAAAACTCAAGTGCAAAGAAAAACGGAGGGACAGGACAGTGTTAATAACCACAATAGCAGGAGTGCAGCAAAATAACCCACTACTGCCAACAGGGCAGACTAACTAGATACTCACTGTCACACAAACAGTGGGGGAAATAACACACCAGAGAAATATACTATACTTACACTAAATAGGGCTTGCAAAAATTACTACACTGTTGATGCAAAACAAAGAAAATGCAATACAAGCTCCACAGATCCAAAAACTGAGGTGGGAAAGTTGTAGAGCTATATGATGCAGCTTGCAGTCGGATAATTGGTGAGCTGATTTCTGACATAAGCTGCATTCTAGTCAAATTGAAAACAGGACCACACACCCAGGAAACAGGCACAATTAACATCATGGACAGCAGCCGGATGGACTTAACAGTGCTGAGCAGCAGCAGCACCACGGACAAAGGTTATGACAGACAGCACTTTAAGTATACACATTATTTTGTTTTAACGTTTGTTCTTTACTTGGAAACAGCAATTGACACACAGGGCCAGATGTACGTACATTTGCGAATGTAGCGTTATCACTGCCATGGCCAACCCGCAGAAAGCGCACGCTGTGATACTTCAGTTTACGTCGTATTTACCAAACCTGCAGTTCATCGGGTAATCAGCGCCTTTCTCCAATCACTATACTGTAAATTGCGCTGTAGCAAAGCGTTAAGTACTTGTGCTAAACGGCTGAGTGCAGACTGAGATATTCCCACTGCTGATGCTATGACTGTTTGAAATGATCCTGATGCCAATATTTGTAATGTAACGAGGAGTTTAACAACTGCTGGAATGGAATGCGAACACTGAGTCGGAGATTCAATGTCATCTTTGATTTCTTCCAGTAACTGTAATATTGCATGGCTGCTTAATCTGTAACGCTTAATGATTTTGTGTTAACTCACCTAAAAAAAAGTGTGATCCTAGTGGCAAAAATCCTTTCAGCTTGTCTCCTTGGCCTATTACTTCGTCTTGCTTGGATTACTGCTGCCATTTCACCAGGAGGAATATACGAGGAAACCCGCTTCCAGGTTTACACCTGCTTTTAAGAGGCGGAGAATTTTCACCGCAAAATCGAGGCGTGCTGTCACGGGCGGTTTTTGTACATACCGCGGAATACATAATTAGGCGCACATTAAGCTTTCCCTCCCATCTCTTCATGGGAAACTCCCACTTTACCCTTGACCCTCCTGTGAATGCATATGCATGACACGGAAAAGCGCAATTTGCCATTTTCATTTCCCATGACAGACAGTCTGCGCTTTTACCTCAGTGCGGCCTGTTTGTACATAACTCGCCATGCTTCTACACACACGTTGCGAAACAAATATGCCTGAAGTGGGCACAAAAGCGTTAGTACATCTGGCTCCCAGGGTCCATTTAGTGGCTGTTATGGAGCTTTCAATCATGTCAATAAATGAACATTGATGTAAAATTGTTTACTCAACTGCTGTTGACTCTGCACAAAGCCGCTGCAAAATAGTTGTGCAAGAGGAAACTCAGTAAACCTAGACAGATAGTCTAGCTACCTGTCTATCTATCTATCTATCTAATATCTGAGGAGCAGTCAACCATAGTCCTCATAAATCCATCAAATTTAAAATTCCAAACACAAAGAAAGCAGAAGGAAACGGAAAATACATTGATCCAGCAGAATTTGCTGCAGCACCGGAGCAATCCCGGAAGTGGAATGCGAAGGATATAGACTGACAACTTGGCAAACTCCATCTGCTGATGAAGATCATGTGATATGACCAAACGCTCCAGACCAGCTACTTAATGTATATTGGGGTGAAATAGTTTTGTTGAGTATAAATTATTAATTTGACCAAAACCTACAATGTTTTGTTTTCACTTGTCATGTGTTACAAGACAAAACGTCTCACCTAAGTAAAGGCATTTTCCCCAACAGTTTTTCTTTAATTTAAAATCACCTCATTCTTCTTGAAAAAACAACTGGTCGTGACAATACTATTAAGCATACAGAATAATTTTATTAGCGACTCAACTGGAGATTTCGGTTTTAAAATCATAGCAACTTTTCCAGGTCCATGGGTGACATTTCTTCATTTAATGAGTTATTGTTTGTTTCTTTAATCATGTGTTAAAAGGTATTCAGTATACAAAATAATTACCTTTATTGAAGCAGATGCTAAAAGATAAGGGAAGCTTAAATTCCTGCTTATATTTTGGCAACTGCTAATAATGTTGTCCATTCAACTTGGTTCAACTTTTGAACGGGCAGGAAATAACTTGTGGGGTCTACTTTGGTCTTTCTCATGGAGGCATTTTTATTACCTGGACAATTTCATATGGAGCGATTTGTTTTTGCCAAAGTGGCAGACGGTCATTTTTAATAATCACAGGATACATCAGCACTTCTCGGGTATACTCTATTTTAAACTTCATGCCTGTGTGTGTGTGTGTGTGTGTGTGTGTGTGTGTGTGTGTGTGTGTGTGTGTGTGTGTGTGTGTGTGTGTGTTTAGGCAAACTGTGTAGGTGTGTATAATTATATGACTCAGAGAAGAGAAGTGCTAGAGATACCGCTGCAGACAATGTTATTCTCTCTCCAATGTTCCCATTCCTCCTCGGCTGCTCAAGCTAGAGAAGGAGAGAGGGAAAGGTTAGACCAGCAAGGGTGGGTATTGAAATTCAAGACCACTTCACCTAGCCCAGGAGTGGCTGTCTAAAGATTAATGAGCTATTTGGGGAGAGTTCAGCTATTTCACATGCACAGGGTCCACATTAGTGATATAATTAATTTTACAACACAGGGGTGTTGTCACCCCTCAGTAGAGTGCCATGCGCCTATGATAAGCATTCCCTAATTAAACAACACCAAAAAAAGATTTGACATTCAGAGTCTTCAGAGGAAAAACAACCTCAAGCTACAGTGAAGCCATAGCCCGATCCTTCCAGTCCTCATGAGGGACCTTTGCATGAGTTTTACATACTTTGGAATCAAGTAATTGGATGGATATTGATTTTGGTGTCTACATCCAGACTCTGAGAAATTCCGAAGTGTGCAGGGAATCCAAGCCAAGTATTTGTGATTGAATGGTTTCTGTGGTTGCTGTGGTCACATGGCGAGATGCAGTAGCGTATTAAAAAAGTTGAACCATCCCGTGCTGTCCTCCCTCTCCCTGCTGCTGGCACAGACCTCAGCGCCATGGCTGCCATGTTGTTAACCCTGAAAACAACAGCTCGCTGTGTGAAATCACCTGCAATGTTAGCTAGTTAGTGTTGAAATAACATGAACATAAAGTAATGCCTAGTGGGAATAAGGGCCATCATTAGCAAGTTAGGGTAACTAGCTACCTCTTTCCAAAGTGAAAGCTAGTTAGCCTAGCTTCAACGTGGCATAGATTGTACCTTATTTGTACTCTGCCGAATGCATAAAAATAATGTCATCCTCTTTTGAAATTGTGAGAAGTATTCACAGTACAGTTCATCTATAGCCTCAAAATGCCATGTGCAGCAAGGTACAAATAAAAAAAACAGATGTGTAAATTCTGCAGGGATTCAGCGTAATGGAACTATGCTGAACAAAATTATAAGCGCAACACTTTTGTTTTTGCCCCCATTTTTTTATGAGCTGAACTCACAGATCTAAGACTTTTTCTATGTACACAAAAGGCCTATTTCTCTCAAATACCGTTCACAAATCTGTGTTAGTGAGCACTTCTCCTTTGCCAAGATAATCCATCCACCTCATAGGTGTGGCATATCAAGATTCTGATTAGACAGCGGGGGGGTCCGAAAACCGTATCTGGTGTGACCACCATTTGCCTTACACAGCGCAACACATCTCCTTCGCATAGAGTCGAACAGGTTGTTGATTGTGGCCTGTGGAATGTTGTTCCACTCCTCTTAAATGGCTGTGCGAAGTTGCTGGATATTGGCAGGACCTGGAACACGCTGTCGTATACGGCGATCCAGAGCATCCCAAACATGCTCAATGGGTGACATGTCCGGTGAGTATGCTGGCCATGCAAGAACTGGGATGTTTTCAGCTTCCAGGAATTGTGTACAGATCCTTACAACATGGGGCCGTGGCCATGCATTATCATGCTCCAACATGAGGTAATGGTAGTGGATGAATGGCACTACAATGGGCCTCAGGATCTCGTCACGGTATCTGTGTACTCAAAATGCCATCAATCCTGTGTTCGTTGTCCATAACATGCATCTGCCCATACCATGACCCCACCGCCACCATGGGCCACTCGATCCACAACGTTGACATCAGCAAACCGCTCAACCACACGACGCCATACACACTGTCTGCCATCTGTGAAAACAAACAGTGAAAACTGGGATTCATCCGTGAAGAGAACACCTCTCCAAAGTGCCAGACGCCATCGGATGTGATTATTTGCCCGCTCAAGTCGGTTACGACGACGAACTGCAGTCAGGTCCGGGTGGCTGGTCTCAGACGATCTTGGAGGTGAAGATGCTGGATGTGGAGGTCCTGGGCTGGTGTGGTTACACGTGGTCTGCAGTTGTGAGGCCAGCTGGATGTACTGCCAATTTCTCTGAAACACTTTTGGAGACGGCTTATGGTAGAGAAATGAACATTCAATTCACGGGCAACAGCTCTGGTGGACATTCCTGCAGTCAGCATGCCAGTTGCACGCTCCCTGAAAACTTGCGACATATGTGGCATTGTGCTGTGTGATAAAAACTGCACATTTAAGAGTGGCCTTTTATTGTGGCCTGCCTAAGGCACACCTGTGCAATAATCATGCTGTCTAATCAGCATCTTGATATGCCACACCTGTGAGGTGGATGGATTATCTTGGCAAAGGAGAAGTGCTCACTAACACATATTTTAGACAGATTTGTGAACAATATTTGAGAGAAATAAGCCTTTTGTGTACATAGAAAAAGTCTTAGATCTTTGAGTTCAGCTCATGAAAAATGGGGGCAAAAACAAAAGTGTTGCATTTATAATTTTGTTCAGTATATGTAGTGGCAGCCCTACAGGGAAAAATGTGGTAATGAAGAATCAATTCTTCAATGTGTGGATAAATGCCATGATGATTGTATGATTTATGATGCTACACGTTAGATGCTAAATGGAATAACCACTTACTTTACAAACTAGCTGATCAACCCTGGATAGACCTGCCTTATAAGGAAACTGGAGCATATATGAACTCCCTAGCAGGCTATACGGTCGGATATTAAAGGTCCCATGGCATGAAAATTTCACTTTATGAGGTTTTTAAACATTAATATGAGTTCCCCCAGTCTATGGTCCCCCAGTGGCTAGAAATGGCGATTGGTGTAAACCGAGCCCAGGGTATCCTGCTCTGCTTTTGAGAAAATGAAAGCTCAGATGAGCTGTTTAGGAATCTGCTTGTTATGAGGTCATAACAAGCAAGGTTACCTCCCCTTTCTCTGCTTTGCCCGCCCAGAGAATTTGGCCAACCCATGAGAGAGAGACATCATGGCTTTCAAACGAGAAAAGTGGCAGTTGGTCAAGGCCACACCCCCACCCTCCACCTTGCCCCCCTTCTCTCCTCCTCAATAGCTACAGACACAGAAATGGCACATACTAAGGAAAGCTCATTGTGGGACTGGCTCTAGTGGCTGTAGTTCTGCACCAAAGCTGAATTTCAGGAAAGAAACTTCAGATACAGTATTAGGGGACCACTAAGGTCTATATAAAAGCATCCAAAGAGCACCATGTCATATGACCTTTAAGACCGTCAGGGTCACATTTTGATTTTTTCAAATGTATGAATGCAGCAAAGCTTTTCTTCCCAAGTTACCCGTTTGTTGGTTCTCACCACGGACCAGCCAGCAAAGGAGACTTCAGTTATATTTTTGTGCTGAAACAATCACATTTTGTGTCATATGCATCCTCTAACCATTCATGTAGTTTATGAGAGTAAAACACAAACAAATGCATTAAGAATTACTGTATTCATGTGCAGGTTTCTCCAATAAATCTGATCTGTATCTTTGCACCGGGAAGAAACAAAGAGTTCCTAAAGGAAACGTACATAAACAGTGGGAAAGGTGTACTATACATATTTCAACTGCTGCTTCTCCTACAGTTTTGCATTTTTAATATTGGTGATAAAGCACCATAGTTTGTGTGTGTGTGTGTGTGTGTGTTCGTTGTACTGTGGTGCATCAAAATCAACTGATGTTACATAAGTGCCAAATTCATGATTTCTGCATGAAACATGAATCTCTCTATAATAACAGTATACAGTATAATACTGATTGCTTTGACACCATGTCTCTCTCTTTTTATCTTCATTCTTAGTATTTTCCTGATGTGGTCACCCACGGTGGGATTTCCTCAAGAGTGCGCACAGTTACGTGGGACCTGAGGCACCCACAGAATTGTCTATGATCAACCCGGCTCAGACCTAATCCACATATCATATAAGTGTGTTTTCAGTGTAGTCCCAACAAATAAGTAGACCATCTGAGTGCACAGAATCAACTTAAAGCAGGTTACAGGTACAGATACTGTGCACAACTTTGGAAAGAGATACACACACGCACACACAAGCTAATTGGTCTTCTGTTAAATTTACTTACCAATTGTTCTTCCTACTTTTCACTGATACCACTACTGTAAAGCAGCGTATTCTTTCTGTGACCTTTCCATTTTTTCATAGGTTGGACTTTGTCCGACCGCCATGAATAAAAAGTCTCACTGTTCTGTAAGTTCCTGTGTGCGTCTAACAATATTTTACAGTATGTGTAAACAAGTTACTTGCGTAAGAAGAGCATTGCACAAGCCTAACAAATATCTCCTTGCACTAGATGGTGCTGACTAGTAATTCCTCAGGAGGACGTCCATCTGGTGGTGACCGGGACGTGGGGGGGGTATAGACAAATGATGCAGAGGTTTTGCACAAATCAATTTCACAGGCTTTTGCAACATTTCACACTTAGGAGTCATGGGTGGAGTCCATATTTATGTATTCAGTAGCTTTGAGACTGGTTGCTCTCAAGTTTTGCTTGTCAAATCTGTAGCTGCAATGGCTCTGGGGAATGCTTTTTTTGCATCAAACATCATGAATAATTTTGCATTTAAAGCCATCTTCACGTTTGTGCAATTTCATGTGCAAAGCAGACTAAATAGGAAATGTAAGACCTCAGAGATTCTGTTCCTTTGTTTTGTAGCTGTGTTAACATCAAGTATTTGCTTACAGTATGTGTGTTTGTATATTTATAAAATGGGGCCTCTGTACGGTTATATTTATGAGCACAAATGCAATCATGTCAAATAAATATGTACATATGTGGAAATTTGGATTGATTCTGCATCACAACAATGTGTATGAATCAATACTCCTTTTTATCTCCAGCCCTGAGAGCTAAATAAGCCTCCACTGACAGAAAACCTAACATCCCTCCAAGTTTGTCACTTTCCCTCACCAGCTTGCCTGATAGGTAACACAGTCAAAATGGGCAGAAGTAATGGGAGACAACACAGGCGGAGGCAGTGCCAACAGCTCGCGGGTCCTGCACGTAGCATGCTGTGCCCATACGACAGATGGATGTAGTCTCTGGACTGATTAATGTGCTCACTGGCCTGTGCTTCAGTGGCCGCAGCAATGAAGGAGTTCACAAAAGTGGTCTGGATATTTGTTCAGTCTCCAAAACAGGTGTTACACTTGTTTGTTTCCCTCATTCTGCTGCAGTTTGTATAGCTGTATGATGCAACCAAGCAAATCTGACACAGAGGTCAACCACAAAATATCCCCTACCAGAATACATTAATGAATCGAAGGCAAGGCAAACCTTGTGTGCATTAATTCACCATTAAACATAATGAAATGCCGCGACAGGTTGGAACAGAAAAACGCAGTTGAAGTCAAGGTGAAATGTTTTTAAAGAGCCTTTCAACATAACACAACACTAAGTGCTTTACAAAGCAACAAATAAACAATGGCTTAAATTATGCAGGCTGCACATGTGGTTTTAACAAATCAAACATGTCCTCACTGCTTAGCCTGTTTTATGTGGCACAAACTACAACTGGTATTTTCTACTTTTTTTCTGGTTTACATGCCACAGTGCTGTAGTATTTGCTCAGCAGAAGAGCCTGGGGAGCCCCTCTATTAGGGCACTGTATATAAATAAGGAAAAAAAAAAAAATCAATATGCATCCCTCCTCGCCGGCCAGACCAGCGCCGATCCTCGATCACAGCATGGTGACACGGGGATCTTGCTGGAGAGCCAACCAGGACGCCAGGACTAATAGTCCTCAAAGCCAAGTGACAGTGAGGCTTATCTGTGGTGAGCAATATTTCCTGGGCCTCCCTAAAGATCTGGCTGGACAGTGCGTGTTATCCCTTCCTCCAGATAAGCCTCATCTCCCACACACAGAACCTATACTGTATGTCACATCCAGGCTATAAGCTGCAAGCACTCCACTGTCCCCTAAACAGCAACCATGACAGCCAACCTCTCGACTGGGAAAACAACTGTAGTTTTTGTTTCATAGCCCACCTAATACTCTGCTGACACACATTCCCCTCCTCCGCTCCCCACACTTCATACGTTTTATTCCGTCTTTAAAGATCCTTTCTTGCCCCTTTGAGATTAGTGGTGGGTAAAGATGAAAAATTGCGTTTTCAGCACAGTGACATCTAATCTGTTTGGCCAGTTTTAATTTCCCTTGACAATGTAAGTGCTGGTGGGCCACAAGCTCACGACAGACATACTTTTGTCAAAGGACAAGGATGACACCATAGGAGAACATCTCATCTTTGATTCCACTTTCTTAGCCTAGAAACCCATTGATTCAATCTGTGTTTAAAAACGAATTATATATTGGATTCCTAATTTTCTGATTCAGTACAGTGTTTAATTAATGGCTAGAAATACCTGTTATAAGTTTTAAGTTTCTGATTTTTTGCCAGTGCCCAAGCCATGTCTCCATGTTCTTAAAAGATCTGCAGCTCAATTTGGAGACATAGCAATCTAACACTGATCTTGAGGGCAGTAGGCATTCGTTGTAAAACTGGAAGTGTTGACTATTTTTTACATTGCTACATTTCCTACGTTTTTCCTACGAGACATGCTTTGTAACGGACTAAAATATCTATGGAAACTATGGGATGGTTAGCCATGTAATTTTGTACAAACAAACATGGTCCCAAGACAAGGAATTAAGGGTTAAGCACTAATTTGAAAATGCTTGCATGCCAACATACAAAACTAAGATTGTGATCATCATAAACAGTACATCTGCTTAACATCAGCACGTTTAGCATTGTTATTGTGAGCATGTTAGCATGCTGACATTAGCATTTAGCTAAAGCACAGTTGCTGCTGTGTAGCCCAAAGCCACTAGACTCTTACCCGGTGTCTCGACCGCAAGCGTTTCAGAGATGTTTTTCCACTCATGCGTCTAACGCAACTCTCACTTTAATCTATACAGCTGTCTGCACCTGCTCCGTCAGGCTTGCATCTCAACCCCGTTTCTCAGGTCTAAACGCGACCTAACGTGTTTATTTACACGTCAAGTAATAATTGCAATGTTGGTACTTAATAAAAAAGGCCTGAATACATATATTTATCTACATTTGGCAACCTAGGCAGAGCAGAGGTGCTGTGTCTCTGTACAAAGCCAGAGGGCAGCACACTCTACTCCTGTTTGAAATGCTACAGACTCTGCCGTCACTTTTGTCTAACAGCTGGGAAGCAATACACGGGAACTTCTGTGTTCGGTATTAAAGAGCTGCAGTGTTTATTTATGGACAAACTGCACTAGACAACTCTGCTCCGATCACCAAAACCTCGCAGCCCTGCTGCTCGAGGCTTTGAAAATTTGCGGACCAGACAAAACCAGTAGCCTATAGACGCTCAGTGTCTCATGAATGCTGTCAGCTCACGAGCGTGACGCTGACGGGACGGTTGCGGTCAAGACAGTGGATGGGATACATTTTCTGCACTTTTTTGTTCTGAAGTCATTTTAAAACATTGCATTGACGAAATACCCTTTAAGTAAAGGAAAGTGGCTTGGAAAATGAGGACTTTAGGGAAGACAGGAATTTCCCTATGCTGCCATTTTCTGTCTGTAAGATCTGTAAATAAACTTAGCACAAATAGTAAGGAAATGTGTGTTTGGTAGATTATTTCTCTGTGGGAACAATGCTTTTTGGCAATAAATCTTATACCGTTGGAAAGCCTGTTTAGTTCCCTTTCAAATGGTATCCCATTTGTAAGGAACGTGCATTTATGGCATGAGCAGGACTCCTGGCAGCCCTATGAGACCGGAGATTGGCTGCGTGCAGTCTTTTCCGGGTTGTCTGGGCAGAGAGCCGTCGGCCATATCGTCCTACAAACGTTGACTGCAAATCTGTAGAAGACAGCCTACGGCACCGAAGTGCTGACAGGGTGAGGAAATGGTCTTCTTGGGGTGTCTTTATCAGACACTTACTGACTGTAGCTGTACTTACAGTAGTAGGGCCCATGCTCACAGGTGCTGCCAATCAGGTGCCAATCAGGCACCTGATTGGCAGCCCCTGGGGGTACCAGAAGATCAAAACAAGTGTCACAGTAAAATAACATGTTTGGTAATGGCAGAGAAGATTTGGCAAATTTTTCATGGGCGCAACCCACATACTCAGCGCTGCTGCTCATCCCACAAATGCATGTTCCTTACAGATAGGGCACCATTTGAAAGGGAACTAAACAGGCTTTGCAACGGTATATGATTTCTTGCCAAAAAGCATTGTTACCACAGAGAAATAATCTACCAAACACAAATGTCCTTACTTTTTGTGCTAAGTTATAGCAACGGATCAGTGCATGCCTATCTCAAAGAGAATTAACAGACGACAGCCCCCCATGAAACTTCAGCATAAGGCAGGATGAGGAATGTTTTTCACTAAAATGAGGAACATTACTTTTCAGGCATCTCTTATTGAGTAGCATATTAGTGCAGCAATGAAAAGACTATAGCTGTGATGTGTTACTATTTGTCTACACAAAATAGAGGCTATTTTTCATCCTGACAGGTGTAATGTGGCCATGTTATTGGCATAATGTGCAAGTAAGATGAGTAACACAGGGGTTTCCTATTAGGGCTCAATCTCCTCATGTCATTTAGGTTGAAATTAAATTAGTGTGCTTGACACTTTGACACGGCAGTTCAGTCCCTCGTCCCCATCTGCCCCACAGAGTCATCTTTCAATTTCATGAAATCAGAATTACGTTGTCAAATTGCTGCCTTGTCTCAAGATCCATCGCCCTCTCCTTTGTGTAGCAAGTGCCCACTGTACCTCTGGAAAGATTGAGGAATAGATTGATCTCATGCAGAAACAGGGATGGAGGGAGGCATAGAGAGGGGGGAGATGGGGAGGGGAGTGTGTATGTGTGTGTGTGTGTGTGTGTGGGGGGGGGGGGGGGTGGGGTGGGGGCTACTAGCGAGGTAGTTGAGTGAATCAGATCTTCATTTTCTACCACTTTGACATGTGTCACAGTGGAGCCTGCTGAGATTACATTACAATGAAGACCTGCAGAGTTCACCGCCAGGCGTCTGTGATATCTGCCTGATAAAAATACTCGGGGGCTTCGAGGCAGGCATGCAACACGCCACATCAAAGGCCAGTGGAACATTAAGTGGTCACAAAGCATTATCAGCTCAGCTTGTCATTGGTAATGACATACGACGAGCACAGAATATGTCGCAAAGTCCCTTTTTATATATACAGTATATCTGAATATCACTATCAAAGCTCACCTGCTGAAAACAATGTCCAGCTGGGAAACAGGCAAACCAATATATCGTGGAAATGTGCTGTAATAGCCATAATATGTTTTTATAGTTTTTGATAGTCATGGCAAGACGGGGATGGTATTTGATTTTAGCAGAACATGAGAGCACAGTGAAAGCCACCGCTGATGAAGGAAAGTCAAACCCCTGCAAGTTTTGACTTAAAAGAGAATATGTGTGTATGTGTTATTTTCAGATCTGCCATGACAAGCTGTCCCAAAAATCACTTAAATATTACCTTCTCATATTTCTGAATAATAAATTGAGGCTGCTGTGTGTATTTCATCATACAAGCATGGTTCTTTTGTCATAAAGTATGGATTTGGCAAAAATGTTATCTTACTACAATGTGGATTTCTCAGATATGATTTATTTCATGTGCATATTTTTTTTTTAAATAAATCTTTGTTAATTGTAATTTGAATGTTTGGCGTTCTTGAAATGATGTATGTGCAGAGTTTGACTCTAAAAGGCTGTTTTTACATTAATCTGCTGAAGGGGGGACAGTACTGTAGGAGACATCTTGTGTCCAGCAGTTACATTTCTATATAAAACAATTATTTGTATATACATAGATTCTTAATTTTCCAATGATGGAGAAAGAGTAGATGTAACTTTAAGAATGTATGACTCCATAATTTAACTTCTTTTGTGGAAGGGGGACTTTAAGTGGAAGTTTTTAACTAGTAGCTAGTTTCGTCCAGCGAATAAACAATTAGTCAATTTATCAATTAATAGATCAATAGAAAGATAAATGGAGGGGACAGATCTGATAGGGAGAGGAATGCTAATCCACAGTCTAGGAGCTGCTACAGCAAAGGCGCCTTCACCGCTGAGCTTAAGTTTAGATCACAGGACAGCCAGGTGAGCTGACCCAGAGGGACCTGGCAGTAGAGTAAGGGGTTAGGAGGTCTGTGATATAGGAGGGGGCCAGCCCTTTAGGGCTTGATAGACAAACAGGATAGTAGTAATATGGTGCCTATTCCGGATACATGTTAGGCATGGGCCGGTATACGATTCTGACGGCATGATAAACTTCAGCAACAATATCACGGTTTTACGGAATTGCAATTACAGCTTTAAAATGTTTTTTCTTTTTTTTTTATATGTCTGGTTAAAAAAACTATTTTTTCCCCCCATTAAACACAATGTATTTTTTTTTTTTTTTTTTTTTTTTTTTTTTTAAACACAGCACACTGACAGGGAGAGGGATTAAAAAACTGCAGTTTTTCTCCTTGACCACAAAAAACAGCTCATACCTTAGGAACGGTATGACTGAAAATATTAGTGTTTTTGAAACCTTGACTTTTTCAAACCGGGTTATACCTTGAAACCGGTAACTGGCCCATGCCTAGCGCCATTAAAGACCAATTGCAGACAGAACAGGAGCGACTGACTGATCCCACTATACAGAGAGGATGAGAGGATTTAAAGGGTGTGGATGACTTGCTCAAGATCTTTAAATGAGAGAAACCACTTGATTTTGAAAATAGTACGCAGTTATGAAAAACTGGCTTTTATTACTGAATCAATTTGTTTGTCAAACTTAAAGGCAGAACCGAATATCACACCAAGGTTTGTGACATGGGGTTTGATAAGGGTGGACAGGTTGCCAAACTGCCAACTACTTGATAATGTCAGCTTCTTAAATGTAAAATGTGCTGCTTGTCTCCGTTTTATGTCCTTGCAGATTAAATATATTTGGGCTTTAGGTTTGTCGGACCACACCAGCATTTTGAAGATGTCAGGGACAGCTCTAGGAAATTATGATTCACATATTTCACTATTTTATGGCATTTTATAGACTGAAAATAATCTTTAATTGCAGCCCTGTGTCAGTCTCAATATTTAACGCACAAAATAGATAATTCTGAGTGACCACTTACTAAAAGCCCAATACTTTTAAATTTCAATCTTAAATGAGACCTTGGGGTCTGAGGAGAACCTGAGTATTGCCTCCGAATTATCCAGCTAACTTCCAGAAGTCCTCAAATAAAAAAAGTCTTTATGATGTCGATGAAGGTGAGAGTGGTGTAATCGCCTCAGATTTCATAAGACAACTCTTCACCATCTCTGCCCGTCTGTCAGCCAGGTGGAGACTGATGGCTGGTCTCTGATGTGGTGCAGAGCATTAACCATGTCATGCATTTGCACAGAACGGTCCTCCATCACCTCCACGAGCACTTAGCCTGGGCGGAAGGGGGAGACCCGGCTCATCCCACCCCCGACGGCTGAGACCATTAGGGTGATGCACGGCGGCACATTCCTCATCCTACACAGGAAGGGTGATGGATCCACTCTAGCCCTAGGCTCCAAATAGGCCTCCCTCTGTTGGAGAAGGTAGGAGGGGGAAGGGGCGTGGGCGCAGTTGTGGATGCGTGATGGAGAGTTATGAGGTTGAGCCGTGTGTAAAGGGTGCAGAGGTACTTCCCTGCTGACCGCGGAGGTCACGGGTTCAGCTCTTTGCTAAAGTAAAGTGAAAGATTTCATATTCATGAGCTGTGGCGCTAAGAGATCAATTTTTTATTTTATTTTTTACAGGCAACATTGTGAGTAACAAATGTTGCAATAAAGGCACTATTCATTTTAGATAATACTTTTGTTGTTACATTTTATGATGATGGGGAATTTAGCCATGCAACAGAGAAGAAAAGAATAAAGCGAGTGGTAGAAGTTATGCAAAAACAGACACATCCTGAATAACAGACACTTTAATGGGCAGTGCTATTCATTCTATTAAATATTCTGTATTGATAGATATTTAATAAATTTAACTTGCTTAACCTCCTCACTTCCTCCATTTGGATCCCACCTTTGGAAATACAACTACGATAAGCATACTGTTTTGTTGGCAAAACAATCACCAAGGTGAGAATGAAAAAATGAATCACCAACTGTTAAACAACCTTGTTAACCGCAAAAGATGCCCCTTTCAGCACAATTCCTCTCTGATAATGAAATATAAAATACTGCTTACTGTACATACACGCCGGCCAACAAACATCCTCATAAATATGTACACACACACACACACAGTATAATGAATAATCACAAAGTCATAATTACCTTCTAACAACCTTTTTCTCACTACAGTGCATCGTTGTGATTGAAGTCCACCCACATTGAGTTAATTGCATTTATTCCCTGATGTCTCAAATACACAATTAAAATGCAGGCATTACACACAGCCCTGCAAAATCATCAGTACAGTACACAGTTTAAAAATAGGGCTGGTGTTTGCCTCTTGAGTGCTACCTAAAATTTGTTTCTGGAGAAGTGAGGGTGATAAAAGATGTGGTTCTGTGTTTGCATTCTTAATGCATTCTGTATATTCTGCATGGATATCACCGTTAATATATTTAAAATGGAAGAAGCCTCTGTCCGTCCTTCGATTTACTAAACAACTGTTCATCCGATCGATTTCTTTACTTGGCAGGTGTGTTGCTGACGACCCAAGGAGGTGCAAGCTGATGAGATTTTCGGGACATATACACTATATTATTAGCGGGTTATTCTTGCTACACATTGTGTAGTTTATTGAGAGGGAATGCCTATTACTGTTGCACCACTACAGTGTACCACTGTTACATGGCAAACGGTATGCTGGCTACAGCTCGTTCTACATCGCTCACTACAGTACATTCAAGAACAGATGAAGAAAGAGAAGTTACATTGTTGCAAAGTCAAACAATTAAAGCATCAGGGATGTAACTTTCGGAATGAACGCCTTTGTTCCCAGAAATAGCCTGGTCCCAGATAGTTAGCTTTTAGCAAATTATTATCATAGCAGGTGTATTAATCCCAACCTGACGAAGGGAAGTTTCTTCAAGGATAAGCAATCTCAAGAACGCTTCAATACCAGAGGCCAAGCAATCAGGCCGTTTTGAACGGGCACTGCACTAGTTTACTTCAATGGCAAACAGATTAATTATTATTGTTACATGAAATCAGTCTAACAATCTACCTGGTAACACAACATTACATGTGGATAACTTTGGTAGCTAACAGTAGAAAAATGTGACCTTTGTCCACATACTGTTCTCAGGAGTGACTCAGCATTTCAAGCTGAAAACACAAAAATAATTTGCTCTTAGAGCTGGGCAATAAGGAAAAAATCTAATATCACGATATTGTAGACCAAATACCTCGATATTGCGGCGATATTGTAGGGTTGACAATTGCTTACAAAAAAATATTTACTCAATGAGATTTTTGATAAATAATCATCATTAGTGTGTATATAATAACTAAGTGGGTTATGGCAAATAATAGAAAGGTTAGAACAGTCCGGTAAATTCAAACAATTACATCACTTTACTGTAATTCAGCCATTAAAACCAGGAAAAGACAAAACTTATGTCATATCACGATATTCAAAATCTAAGACTATATCCAGTCTCATAACGATATCGATATATCGATATATTGCCAACCTCTATTTGCTCTCCAGTTTGTTTGTTTTTTGTGCCATTTAACACAGTCTTAGAAATTTAAGAGGCTGCAGGTCACATACATTTTTAAGTCCATTCAACTGTTAAACAAGAATGTGGAGGCCAATTGGAGTGCATCTACAGCAGGAAAAACTTGGGTTAAAATTGTACTAATGCTGGCGTTATGTGAATGAGTATCTGTTTGTCAGACACTTGACTATAACCAATGAAACAATATCCTGTAACAGTATACAGTATGTCTTTAAAATATTGCAGCTTTCTGTCTGTGATACAAAGGCTACTTGTCATGCAACTTTGACATTTTAAGTTCAATTTCATTCACCACTTAACTTCACTGATTGTACAGAATTCCACAGTTTACATGTCCTGTGGAGGATCAATGTATATGTAAAACAAAAAAGGTTGCATCAAGTCGATTTTTGACTCCAGAGGAAGAGGATACATTGAGAGAAAACTAATCAACTGCCTTGGCTGAAGCTGAAAAACATTTGAAAATGGAAAATTCTGGCAGTGTGGCTTGGAAAGAAGGGAGTTTACCAGACCTCTGTAGCCCGCTCTTCTTTTCTGCTTTGAAAGGATTTTAATGAAATAGTGATTCTCCTATTGGACCATTTCATTTTAGGGCCGCAACAGTTCCTTTATCAGTTAATCTACCAACAGATATTGTTTGGTCTATAAAATGTCATGAAATAGTGAGTATTCACAATTTCCTAAAACCCAAAGTGACTTCTTCAAATTGCTTGTTTTGTCTATTCCATTTGAATACTTTCAAAGACCTCAAGGAGGTCAAACTAAATACAATATTTCACAAGAAAAAACCGCAAAGATTTTAGAAAAGTAGATAAAGATTTTGTTTTTTCTTGAATTCCCTAACCAGGCAATCATATCACGACTTCTTATATTCTAGTTCCCAGGTTGGGGACTAATGACGTAATGCAATCCATACGTCCTCTTGGTGGAGGAACACAAATCCAGTTTGAATCAGTGAGCAGTGCATGAAAAATTGATCATCAATTATAGCTGCATCTACAAACGTTGCTTTATGGGAAACCATTATCTATGTTGTTTACATAATCCCAAGGACAAATTCCTGGGAGAAAGAGAGATGAAGGCCTAAGCATACTGTATGTCACTCTCTCTTTTAATGAAACACACAGTGTTTATATTGATCAGATTCAGCCTAAAGGGCCTGTACATGTGTGTACCTGTCGTTGAGGCTGACATTTAGAATATTTTGTGTACATAGACCAGTATGTTTCAGTGTGAGTGTAGCCGTGGCTTAATTTCATTTATGTATAGATATTGAAATCATTTAAATGTTAAAAATATATAAATAAGAAAATATAAGGTAATGCCATATAAATATATGTTAAATGTTAAAATTGGATGCAACGTTTAAAAAGTTATAATATATACAGTTTAAAAGGTCAAAGTTAGAAGTTAATGCAATAGATTGTAGTTTGAGTGAAGTGTACATGATGAATAGTGTGTTCCATTTGTACTAGGGAGTCGGATTTTCCATTGTCACAGTTGGAAACATGCCCCCTTACCTCAGATTTCCGAGCTCAGAACACCGACAACCGTGCAGTACCCCAAGTTCAAAATCCAACATGGCTGCCCCATGCATCAACAGTAGTGAAAGCTGTACTGTAGTAACATACAGTTATTAGCACTTTTGTCTTATTTGTGTCTCAATAAATCAGTTGTACACACAATACTGTCCAACTTCTATCTGTGGACTTGTTGTAACACTGTTTCTATGCACAAAAAACAGCGTAATCCATTGTTTTCAACTGGTATTGCTAACAATGGCTAACCTGGCTGGACCCTACCCCAAAATGAAAAATCCGACTTGTAAATGGAACACATTCATCTCGGGTGCGACGTCATTCCCAGCTCCAGCTTCCGAGGTAAATGGAACGCACTCTCAACACGTGTAATCAGCCACACAGCTTAAATTGATAGCAGCCCAATATGTCAATCTTCATCTTCCTTTACTTTTAGTGGAGGGTCATGACCTAGCAGCAATGTAATTACAACCCCAGGTAGATGGGCACGGCTAAACTGTAACATGCAGAGATTCCTGTTTTGAGAGATACAGTCAGAAAGACGCTAAACGAATGATCTTTGTGAGGATCAGTATGTTGTAGAAGAACAGTTTTAACCATTACTGAGTTATTTTGTGTTTTGGACTAACAAAATCTACAAGAGGTACTTTTAAATTTGTGTGTGTGATTTTACATGCTGTAACTAAGTGTTGTACTGTGAAATAAT
The DNA here is from genome assembly GCF_004354835.1 of Perca flavescens. Classification (NCBI taxonomy): domain Eukaryota; kingdom Metazoa; phylum Chordata; class Actinopteri; order Perciformes; family Percidae; genus Perca; species Perca flavescens. Next base: position 18,171,655 of record NC_041349.1, read on the forward strand.
GTACTGTGTTACTAACTGTGAATAGCCGTTAACGTTCGCACAATCCTCATTAGCATTGCTTTCTTACCGTTAGCTTTGCATGTGAAACAATTAGTTGAGACAAGCTACTGCTGATTTGCCATGAAATAGTGTATGGACGTGCTTGCTCAGTTAAGTTATCTGATTCAGGAGACGGACACTTGTGACTGTAAAGAGAGATTATCGGGGAAGCTCATTTGGACCACATTGAGAGCGGTTTTCCATCCTGCTGGTGTGATGTAGACTGTTGCTGCTGTTTTCTGTTCCATGGATCTTCCTGCTGTGGTTTCTCCAGCACTGTCTGCTGCCATTGCCAAGTTTGCCTTTTCATAGATCCCCCTGACTATCACCAGGATACTGATTACTTTGCACTTTACAAGTGAAACGGCCATCACAGTTTTAGGCCTCCACACTCCCAAGCTTCGACTCAGGCCTGCAACAGGGTTTTTTTGTTCATATTTTGATTGCTGAGTATGGATGTGTGAGTGTGGGCCCATAGATACTTATTGAGGTTTACAAGTCAAAGGTTTTATGCACTTATTTTATTGAATACGTTAACACGTGACATGTAAAGTAGACTGACAGTCATAGTGAGGCGAAGAGTATAAACAAGGTTAATCACGAGACTTAACTATTTCATATTGGAGGCACCGCCAGTTATTGAAATTTAACAGAGAAACATAGATTGCTAAAAAATTATTAGTATAGGTAACAGCGCCATGTAAAGTTAAAAAAGTACCCAGGCGCCTACCTATAGTAGTACTACACGTTGAGGCAAAAACTCTTAATAATGCAGCTTGTCGAGCACGTTGGCCCCTTCTCCATTTGCTCAGGCAGGTTGGGAGAAATGCTGATGATGCAATGTGCTGACCCAAATACACTACCTGCTCCCAGCAGACTGCGCCAGCTGGGGCAATGTCTGTCTCTCTCCCTTTCTCCCTCCGTCTCTTCCATAAACCCTTACCCCTCTTTACATTTCTTCCCCTGATTGTTGAAAAAAAGAAGGCTCAATTGTATAAAGTTCTTTACTTATTGTCCTGCTTTTGCCCTTCTCTCTCTTTCTGCTTAATAGTGTTTCTCCATGAGCAACATGATCACACGCCCAAGACCTTCTATCCGGTCTCATTTTTCTTTTACAAAACAAGCCTGGTCTGACAAACGCCTATTGAGTGAGCGATATGCCATGGTGTTAGCCAGGATTCAAAAGCAAAGAAGCTCACTCGTGTAGTGCAAAACTGCTGGAGACATAAACCCTGATGAAACAGCTTACCACTCGATGAGAGGGGTATTGTGCAGAAAATGTATCACAGATAATTTCTCACTTGTAGCATTCACTATACAGGCAAATCAAGATTACAAAACATTCAAGCCTTTTATATCACCAGTCGGCACCCAGGGGAACTGTTGTATGGAGCTGGAGCAGTATGCACATGTCCATAGACAATACAATACCTGCAGGGTCTCATGAGAGCCATTTGCACCAGTGGCGGTGATGCTTATAACAGAAGCACACTTGTGACCAGAAGGTATTTTTTATCTCCAGACTGAATGGTATAAATGTCGGAGGAAAAAGCAGTTGAGCTACGTCAAATGTCAAGTCAGTTGAGACAGGTCCATGTCACATCTCAAGACATATGAAAGAAAGTCTTGGGTCTTTAAAGCAAGGCTTAAGAGAAAAGTCAGTTATGTTAAGTCCAAGTCAAGTGACAAGTTAATTAGGACAAGTCCAAGCATCAAGTATCAAGTCAGTTGAGAAATCCAAGTCAAATGACAAGTCAGTTGAGTCCAATAATAGGGACAAGTTAGTTGAGATAAAACAGAGTCAAGTCTCAAGTTGTCAAAGCAAGTCATTGAGGTAAAATAAATGTTAAGTTACAGGTCTTTATTAGCAAATGTCCAAGTCAATTCATTCTTCAGAAAAAGGACAAGTGTATTTTAGTTGATGAAACAAAAGACAAGAAGCTCATATTCATGCTATTCACCCTTGTATCCAGAGAGATAGTATGACTAAACACCCTGCATTGCTAATAACTCTTAAACCAAAGAATTAAATGTGTTTGCGACAGAATGCCCGCTCAAGCTGCACACTTAATGACACATTGGCTTCATCTGAAGATGGGAATAAATAAAATGTTTCATCGGTCTGTTTTTTGACCATATTTCCTAAAAGAACATTGGTTGCATCGCATGCAAGACCGAGACTATAGAAAATGTATCCCTGTCGGAATACCAAAACTCAAGCTATACAGCAGAGATAATTCTGTGTAACCATAGCAGTTCTGAAACTTGAATCCTTTTTGTGGCTGGATCAGTGTGGTTTTTAGCGAGGGGGCTTATGCGTATAATTACATAGACACAGTTATTTTCTGCATGACAGACTTCCTGCCGTAACAGCTTCTGTTTTCAGGGGGAAAAAGAAGAATAAGTATCAGGTAAATTGGAATTCGCTCATCATGTTTTTTTCACTAAGCCTGTGTCCGAAATTACTTTCTCTTTTTATGAAAAGGAGGATTGTGTAACCAAAATGGAGAAGGCTAAGTTGATTAACAAGTTGATATGGGTTGTAAATCTTCATGTAAGAGGCTACTCTAAATTCTCTTTTCATTCGGTGTCAGTGACATGGACATCCTGATATATTCAGACTCCTAATATGGTACCATCAACATCTTGCTTAACAATCAGTTTTTTTCACCTTGCTGCTCTTAATATCTTAATTTGCATATTTAATAGGGCTGGGAATCCCTTGGTTACACTCAATTTTCATTATCTTTAATTTGTCTTCCTGTGTGATGACGCAAACTTTGACCACAGGCGCTTTGGTTTGTAAGAAGTTAATGAATAAAATAAAAAAAGGTCACTGAAAACAAAACGATATCCCTCTGTTTAGCTCTGACGTTTCCTCTAACTAGAGGGGCAGAGGGCAATATCAACACATTCATTAAGAGGTTGTGGCTTGCACTTATTATTCCATTATCGACCTTGATCTGAAATTTGCATCATGCTTTATTCTTTATTCAGTGGTAATCAATGTGTGCAAGCCTGTTGAGTTTTAAAACCAGTGATTGACACTGATAAATAGGGGTGCCAGTATAACACAGAACACAAAGACTGAGCAGAGGAGACAAGTACTGTGGAGGTGCAGTGGGACTCTTCAGGGGGGGAAAAAATCTAAAATGATTAAACGTCAAAAGGAAATGTGGAGATGGCCAACATTTTACTGGGAAAGAAGAAGAAAATAGATGAGCCAAGTCTGCGGAAGAAAGCCTTGTGCTCAGGTTGATGTGCAGACACCTGATCAGACAGCCCTTCATCCCTTAACCCCTAGCCAAGAGAAGAGAAACAAGATGAGAGGAGAAATGTGGAGGGGGAGGAATCAGCTTTAGAAGTGCTGAAACGGTTTTTATTTCTTTTTGAGAAAGAAAGGAATACAGAAAATAGGAAAGGGAGGAGTCCTAGGGAGAAAGAAAGCACAAGCGCTAATCTTCTGAAACAGGGAAAAGGCATGAGTCAGTCAGATGAGAGCAGGTGGAAACGTGGAGCTGAAACAATGTGTTTTTTCCTCTGCAGCGAGGCTTTCGAGCCTGTGAGACAAAGCTTAAAAGATTCAGGCTATAGAATCTCGACACAATACCCTGTGCCAAGCAGTGAAGACTTTGCTCCTCTAATTCAGCTGCACGGCTTGAGTTAGATTGAATTCACAGAGGAATATGAAGGTCAGGTGCTGTACTATGTACACTCTCAATCTCCATGGCCATTAGAGTTTACTTATAAAGCCATTAATGTTCATTATCATAATTACCTTTGCTTACTCGCAGAAGCCCCTGAGTGAAATCTGCAGAAGTCCCCCAGATTTCTCTCTGCCAAAGTGTTTTTTTTTTTCCTTCCTCCCAGCCATCCGTCGTCATCCGCTCTTCCACCTGACTGCCCTCACCTTCTTCCTGTTTTAAAAATACAACCCGGAGCCGCCTCATGCATATGTTCGCTTGCCACGAAAAGGTGCGCCATCAATATGCAAGTGCATTTCATGAATTATTAACGCAGTCCCACTTGCCAGTGTGGTGTATGTCAAGTTCAGTAAGAATGTAGCAAAAGGAGGACGTTTGGCGGGTTGTACCGATGTACCTCCCTGCCGACCGTCAAACAAGCAGGGCTGTTGTTCCCCTTAAGGGGGCAATAAGTTCCCGTTTCATTCCTGCAACTCAGCTCCCAAAGGATGCAGCTTCCTACACAGCACAATCCTTCCCCCGTAGAGAGGCTGTGGAGAACTTGCAAATAGAACTTTTCAAGATCTCGCTGTTGTCGGGACGAATGTGGACTGTGTAGGTTGTGCATTTTTTATCTCATGCTTATATTACTCAGTGCAAAATAATCTCCCTCAACATACATTCAATCTTTCCTAGACCTTGTTAATGAACGGCTCCCTCGTGACCGTACGTTTCACTTTTTTTTGCCCACAACGGACATCCAGTGGCACTATTTTTCTTTCCCTCGAGTGAGTTTTCTTTTTCCCAGCTGCTGAATTCACCAAGTACTGCGGTACTTAGGGTCAAAGGTTGATAACGGCCAACAATCCAATTTCACAGCGCCTGCCTCTGACAGTCATTGTGTGATCTTGGGTGGGACCCCTCCCAATTCCTCTCTCTGCATATCCTCAAGAACACTATGAACTTAATCAAACTTTAATTAGCCCTCTGCTTTGGTAATAATTGGCAGTCGAGGCAGGGCCAGAACTCTGCTCCTGCAGGATGCAGTCTCCGAACGTATCGGCTAATCATTGAGGGAGAGATGCAGAGCCATTGGCCATTATACATTCAGATGAGACCATTGTGTGAATGGTTAACGTGTGTATACCAGTTTACGTGTGTATACGTTTGTATACCAGTATGTCAATTACATTTACAGAAGCAGAATGCATTTCCAATGTACACATACAGAGTCTGACTGGTCCGACATTGCAAACAAGAAAAGAAGGGGCACATCAAGCTTTATTTACCAGACTCCATTCTTTCCACCCTCCTTTTTTCCCCTTCATAAATTGAGTTCATGTGGTGCTTTAGCAGGTGATTAGCACATTAGCAGCCATGCCTACAGAAATGGCAAAGTCCTAACCCTAATCCTGTCTTGAATGTTAACACTAACCACCCTTCCGTAAGAGAACACAAAGTTCACAAAGTCAATGTGGCAAAACGTCTATGCACATTACTTTTTCTGGAGTTTAGCATTACACAGTAAAGGATGGAAGGGAACAGAAAGGGAAAGTGCAGTTAAAAGCTTGCACTAAGTGCCTTGAAGCCATAAGGTCTTTATGTCACATATGTTGTCTGCCTTGGCTAAACAAAAAACATAAAAAAATAACTTTTCAGTGGGCACCTCCATTTAACTCTATGCATTAAAGGTTCATGGCTAATCACATAGACTTTCTCAATATAAGACATCAGTGAAGGAAATGCATGGGGAAAAAATTGACCTATGTTGGCGATGTGTCCGCGTTATTGAGCAGTAGTCAGAAATATGATACATGGGTGTATTTTAAGAGCCAAAAAGTAATAAAAAACAATTATGGTCTAAGCCTCTATGACCTCATTGAGAAAATCCATGCCAACCCAATCTTGTTGTAGGTGCTATGATCTGCTGAATCGAATGCCCTGTGAAATGAAATCAATGGGAGTTGCTTACTCCAGAGCCACATCAATCTGCTGAGATTGTGGTGCACATGTGGATTCAGAGGCCTACTGTACTAAGAAGACTTAAGGTCAATAGCTTTAATCTGAAAAGTTTGAGTAAAGCAACAGGGCACAGCCCCCTTCAGGTTACAACACATTTAAAGTCAGTGTTCAACATCGTCAGTGGTGGGTGGCGAGGTGCAGTAGTTTCCTTTGAGAAGAGCAATCAAATCACTCCAGCTTGACAACACTTTATTTAAGTTGTCCTGAAGGATTGAAGTCTATGTTGGTAATAAGTGATTGTTTCCACAGTCACTAATAGAAATGAAAGAATGCAAATGTCACTGTGGCAAAAACAACAACAGAGAAGCTATCAATATCTTTGAGATAAGTTGAGGCTTGATTGAAGTGAAATTTGCAGAATTGATCGCTTTCTGTTTCATGTGTCCGTTCCTCCCGCCAATCAAATTGCAGCTCCACTCATTATTTCCCTGCTTTATTTATCCTCGTCTATATGCGCTGCCAAGACTACCACTAGTCCTACATTCAACAGTATTTATGGTGCATATACACAATAATGTGTCTGACTGTTATTGCACGGCTGATGTGTCCAGAGACATCCTGCTTCTTATGCTTGGCCATGAAAATGAAACAGTGATGTCTATACTGTGAGTTTTCATTGACTTTATAGCACTGTGTTAACTTAAAAAGAACATCAGGAAATAATTTAGTTCTGCATTTCATCTACTACTTCTAGTCTACATCAGATTTAAGCATGAATAACATATGATACAGACTCAATCACACATGTTGATTTCATCCAAAGAGACAATTGAAAGAGAAAGAAAGACAAAAGAGTTATTTTGCATCATTCTAGCTTCCAGTGTTACGTCTGATTTTTCATTTGGGATTATTGTCGAAATCTATCTGAACATGTTGAAGTTCATTTGAGCTCCAACTCTGATACTGCTAGACTAATGTTAAAAAGGTTTAAAGGCTCAAACTCTCCCAGTGTCTTTGGGATTATCCTCTTCTCTTAGATGTATCCATTCTTCAGTTGTCATATTGGGACCAAAAAAGAAAATCACAAATCCATTTTGGCCGCAGCCAATGTCACTACATGTTACATGAGTTGTCTTGCTTGTTCCTTTGAAAGACTGAAATGCAAATATGAATAAAGTGCCGTTAATTTGACAGTCTATAAATGTGACTGTGGCAAAAAAAAGGGCTTGCTCAGTGACATGTTGACAAGGTGCACATGACAAAGAGAAACTAGGTAGAAAGAGCCTTGAGACTTTGTATAATTAAACGTAATACCTACTTTTGCCCTTGGAAGCCAAGCACTTGGACCATGACGAAAAAAAAGGACATTTTGCTACATCGTTAGTACTTTGAATGCCCCGATTGATTATAAGTCTTCATGTTGACAGACTATTAGACATCTTTTACATTGGTGTTTGTGTGTGGGCACTTGTGGGTTTGCTCGTGTGCATTTGAGCGTGTGTTTAACCAAACTGTCCAAGGTCCAATACTCCAGGGATCCCTCTATGCACAGATTTGTGATCGGATTTGGAAGTTCCCTTGTAGAGCACAAAAAAGTTACCTCCCAAGGATGTAGCAATAGCATTCAAGGATACCAGTGTGCCACAGACTGGGCCGACTTGTCTCCCTGCTGGGCTGGTAAAAAGCAAACAGGAAAAAAAAGGAAAAGCCTTTGAAGTGCAGGCTTCATGGACTCGTCAATAGCTGTTATTGACCCTTCCCGCTTTTATTTAATAAGGTTCCCATTCCTACGGCTTGATTAGCTGGATACTCATTGCTATGCTAGCTCTGCTGCAGCATGCTGTCATACTGCTGATGCCACGTATTTCCGCATTGATTAGACCTCTGGGATTAGCTCAAATGCAAATGGGTGCGTTTGTGTGTGCATGCAAGTGTGAGTGCTAGAGAGGAGTGAGTAAAAGAATATCACAGCGTTACAAAACCGATCCACTTTTGATTGTTTGCATATGCTGTATACAATCTATACAATGCTTTCGAACAAGCTATCATGCTTACAACACATGCACAGAAATAACTAAAAAACGCTAAGGGTAAACAATGTCTCTTCATGGCTATTAATATAGCATCTAAACAGATTGCTCCCCCACATATGCCCCAAAAAAACAATGGGAAGCATCCAAACCATGCAGGCATACTGCATGGGAACACTGGCAGCTGTGAGAATCTGGCTTCCTTGAAAAGCCTGGGAAACGAAAGAAACGACGTCAGGCAGAGCGAGATTAACATGCAGCAATGGAGAAGTCCCCCATTTTATAATTATGCTGTGGATTAAACTGTGATCAGGCCTTCTGAATCGATCTTCATGAAAGCATCAGCAAGCTGTGGCGTCCTTGCACGTTTACGGAATGCGGTAACTGTACACTCAAGCATTTTACCTCATTAAATAAATCCAATCTTGATTTCGTGAACGCTGCATGTTCACAGATGTGAAGGTCAGTGCAACACAGCAGGATGATTTAATCTTTTTGCCATGTTTAATTCAGTTTGCCTTTTGTGTGCAGGCGATGCTCCTTTTGTGTGTTGTGTGAGAGATTTAGCAATTGTTTGTTGTGAAAGGGTACAGTACACACTTCTGTGTTAAACCTGAACTGTGCTATTGCTTGTTGAAGTACTGTCGGGCAGGAAATCAGATGGCCAATTTTATGACCTCCTTTTCCTCTGGTTTTCAACAGCTGGATGTGTCAGTGCCATGACACCTGTGTTCATATCGTCTGTACCCGCTAAGGTTGGATTTGAATAATTTTACTATCTACTTGTATTTGGTCAGAAGTGAGAAAAAGTTTGCCAATCATGTCAGTAATTTAAAAAAAAAAAAAAAAAAAAAAAAAAAAAATTATATATATATATATACAGTATATATATATGCCTGCTCCCAGATACAATGCCCTTAATAAGAACAGTGGGGGAAAGTAACCCTTTCCACTTTGTATTACTTTATACTCCTACACTGCATTTCAGAGGCTAATAATATACTTTTAACTCCATTACATATATATGATAGCTTTAGCTTTACAGATTCAGAATAATACAAAATATAATTAAATACTATGAGGTGTTATTTTTAAGATATCCGGGAGTGTATAAAGTAGTTAAAATTAGCCTCACCTTTTACAGCCGCAGCAAAGTGATGCTTACCATACACACTGCATCAATAATTAACATCTAATAATAAAATATACATTGTATCTTAAAAAGGACCATTGTGCATACTTAGTAGCCTACTTATACTTTCAGTATGTATTTTTTTACTTGTAACACACTTATGTTACTTGTAACAGAGTATCTCCACTGTACAATGTGGTAGTACTACTTCTTAAGTAAAAATATCTTAGTACCTCCTCTACTGAATATTTTTGTCATTTCTGATTTTACTCAAGGCACATATATATAATTCTAATATTAAGCAACGGTATATAATTTAGCTTACAACACCTGAAGCCTAGGAATTGCGATCCTAGTGTTTCCTGTGTGACTTTTCCCCCCCCACCAAAACATGCTATACTTGCAGGAATCATTTTTAGAAATTCTAGCATGTGTGTGCCCCAGTGTCTGCATCTCTGAGTGTGAGACTGCTCACATGTGCTGAAGACAACCATATAGTGTGAAACAAAGCTTCCAAATGGTCATAAATACCAAAATAATATCGGAATGGAGTCACTTGAAGTTGGCTCAACTTGTTAGCCTGCAGCTGTTTCTTCCAATTACTTTTAATACTATTAAATAAATCTGTGAAGCAGAGTGCAAAATCTGTGAGCAAATGATAAAATATTAAATACAACATAAAATATGACATGACAATACATACATGCCTCCATTATCAAAATCTAAGTGCAGTATGATTCAACAAGTGCAAAAGACAGCCCTAAAGCTGATAGGAATGGTCTAGTAGCTGGAGCAAAAACTAGACATCATCATTTCAGAAATGGCTGGTTGTAAGAGATTCTCTTTCAACGCCACTGCATGCAATACATATCGTAGAGTACTGAAAAAGATGGCCATATGCCACCTGGAGTCATTTCTTTTTAATACAATATCACGGAATAGAAATGCCAAGAAAAACAATTATATTACTTATCCGTCCTTTTAAAATCCATAAAATTGTTAAGTGATAAATTTCCATTAGTATTATTTTAAAAGACACTAGAAATAATTCAACCCAACTCCACAGCACATTCTAAACAACCTCTTGCCATCTCATCTTTAAAGTTATAATAAGGCCAAAAGGAAAAAAATAGACATACTGTCCAAACCGGCCATCATCTCCTGCCTAAAACATGCACACAGACAGGATTTCCTTGTCTGGAAATAGCAAAGTGAGAAGCTTTTCGGTTCCCAGGGGAACCGTACCGAGCTGAGATGCCATATGGAGGTGGGTGTACTGTACCACGTCTGGTGGGAGGGTGGGAGTGTGATGGAACTAAAGAAACAATCCAGGTATGGAGGAGGTCACCATTAAGCGTCACCCTCCCGAGGGACGGGGCATGATTGGAGTTGCAGTTCGCCGTCACCCGGCTTCCGTTCACACCGCTCTCACAGCTGCGTGGCTTGGACGACAGGTGGGGGACATCGGTGAAATAGATGGAGAGGGATGCAAGAGAATTGTTTTATAGTCTGTCAATGTAAAGATCAAACATCTGCTGGCAATAAAATACAGACAAAGAATCAAGCTACAAAACAATAGAGAGAAATTGTGCCAGATCCTGCCAGAACATTAACTGCAACAGATTGGACCCACACCTATTTTGTGGAATCCATAACTTCAGAATATAATCGGAAACCAAAACTAGTTAACGGAATAGTCGTCTGAAAAAGCTCCTAGTATATTGACATTTATAACAATTTTCCAACTAATTAAATTTCTAAATAAAGAAAGGAATTCAGAGATGATTCATTAATGGCAGTTAAATAAATCCACATTCAAGATTTGTGTCTCACAAGTTTAACTTTGCTGACCTTTAACACACACAATTGTGACACCGGCCAGTTGCAAACCGTTCACACTGTTGACGTCTGAAGGGGGCGGTCCCACTGAGTCCAATATGACAGAAACTTAGCTCCAGTTTTATTTTTTTTCTCTCGTTAGAAACATCTACAGTACCAAAGCCGTTTTTTGGGACGGTTATCAGTGTTGATTCAGTACTGAGTAGAGTGTGTAACCGTGTCTTCTTAAAGTGCTCATATTATGCTTTTTGGCTTTTTCCCTTTCCTTTATTGTGTTATATATCTTTTTGTACATGTAATAGGTTTACAAAGTGAAAAAGCCCAAAGTCCACCCCAAAGGGAGTTACCATCTCCAACAGAAAACACTGTTAAACTGCTCCAAACAGCTCGATTGTAGTCCAGCCTTTACTTCCGTGACGAACGCTCGTCACTTTGTAACACGTTATAATGCTCGCCTAGCACGCCCTCATACTCTGCTTCTGACTGGCTAGTAGTCCTTACCTCGCTACTGCGCATATGCGACTCCCAACAAAGATGGTACAGAAGTAAGATGCCTCACTCTGTAAAACAGAGAGCTCAACACACAGGGTGAAAAGAGGAGCTGCAGCAATGTGCAGTACAACAAAAATATGGTGCTTTTTGAAAATTAAACCATGTAAACCTATTCTGGTACAACCTGTAAATATAAGTATGAACCTGAAAATGCCCATAACATGAGCACTTTAAAGTAAAAGTGCTTTATTCTGTTGATATCCAAACACACTTTGATGCATCAGCTGGGTGGCTCCAGTAGCAGCATAGGCAGCAATATTTTCTTCCACGTAGGGTAATGGAAAAGTGGGTTATTCGTCATTGCCCTGTGTGTGGTGTTTACACCTGCTGATTCGTTAAGAGGAGTTGTCAATTTTGACTATGATGCATGCGTCACTTAAATTAATGGGGAAATTCAGCACCAACATGTCACATCTTGGTGCACTGTATTCTGACAATTGTGCTTTGGTGTCTAAATTGCTTAGTCATATTTCTACAGAAAGACTCCCAAGCTAAGCAAATGGGTGTTTGTGCTGTGTGGTGAAAGCATGATGCATAATGAAAACCTGGATCGCGTCCCCTTCGCTGTGGGCTTTTGTACTCTTGGCTGTCACATCAGATGCAACAATATTCTGCTTACAGTACGCAGCAGGTTTGCACAACATTGTTTAGGATGACTGTCTTGTTAGAGCCTATGTTTTCCAACGTGCTCCAGGCACCGTGGTTTTAAAGAGTTCCATGAGTTTTTTCTGTCGCCTGACCCGTCGGATCAGCAGCTTCTGTGTTGTGGGACAAATTAAGCACTAAGCTTAAAGTCCTTATTAGGATCATTCAACACTAGCTTGAAAACATGTTTAATTTCAATAATAAAAAAAGTTTAACATTTAACAATCTCACATTTACTTTTAAAATGATGGGATACTGATAAAAAAGGCAAAAATGCAGCTTTCTCAAATAAAAGAAAATATGCCGAACCTGCGAAGGAAATAGAACTATGGTCCCAAATCAGAGTCATCACTAGGTTTATTTTCAGCCCCAACCCTCACCTTAAAAGCAATTTCCTTCCCTTCCCAAAGTTGGGTACAATCTTTTGAAATCCTGCGAGCAAGAGGAAAGGGAAATGTGGTGGATGAAATACATTATCATACAGTGGGTCCCTGCATGTTTCCATGTGTATATCTGGAGGATGAGGGAGTAACTGTGTTATATAACAGACAAACTTCCTGAAAATATAAAAAAACAATGCAGGAGTTGTGTGTGTTCAAAGATATGCATGTACTTTATGTAGTGTGTGTGGGTGAGAGATGCCTTTGTGCATATCTGAGTGTATACAGCATGTGTGTGTGTGTGTGTGTGTGTGTGTGTGTGTGTGAGCATGCTGAGCGAGCCTGATAAACAGAATGTGCGGTCACCTTGCTTTATGATTAAAGGTTTGCGCTCTTTAGCTGCTTAAAAGGAGCCCGTTTGTCCTCAAAAGGGAGAAAGGAACACAGCAAGTGAAAAGCGTGTTTTATCAGTCACAGCCAGAACTCAATATTTTGCTATTTTTCTCAGATTAGGCTTATTCACAAGGTCCTATAGGTGAAATGCCTTCAAAGATAATAAAGCGATTAAGATCACATTCAGAAATCCCTACCAGGGAGAGAGGAAAGCTTTTGAAATAAACAAAGCAGTCCGACTTTCTACAATTTCACACTTTTTTTCTGTCGCAGAGTGCTTTGGATTTGGCTTATGCTTAACTTCTTAAATGTTCACATTAAGATCTTCTGATGCATTCAGGATGCTTTTTTTTTTTTTTCCCTAGGTCAGCTATAAAAAAAAAAAAAAAAAAAAAAAAAAAATAAAGACCAAGAAACCTAAACCATAGCAGACTGAATGATTATACATTTTTAAAAAAAAATCTATCTTGGAAGACATTCATCTTCAGCAAAATGGTTCCTGACTCGACACATGGTGGGGAAAAACTATTAATTTGTAAAAAATGAAAATGAAAGTCGAAATTTCTGGAACAGGAGCTGAAGCACTTTAAGTGGCTATGCCACTTGTCAGGCCGCCATTGTAAATAGGAACCTGTTCTTAATGACTTGCCTGTAAAAATAAAAGTGAAATAAAAAAATTTGATTATTCCATTGGCCGTCCAATCAAAGCTGAGTATGGCCGCAGTCTCTTCCCAAGCTGTCCTACATTGTCTTGCTGTCAGACAATTTGGAGGGACATCATGTGGCCCCATGTGTCAGTTTAGACTTGGAAATGATAATGTCACACTGCCAATGATGTCATAACTAGCAGGCAATCAGGATGTCTATAAATGGATACAGATGAATTGGCTTCACGTTTATTAATCAAATTCCAAACATCTGAAGCCATTTTCAAACTAAGCCGTGAAATTCAATGTATAGCATGTGGGATGCGGGCGCTAACAACGACTAAGTTCTTAATATTTTTGACACTTCATCTACTGAGAGGGTTCTCATCTTCCGGTTCCTCCTTTATTTAAATCTCTTCATGCTTTTCTTCCATTCACCCCTTAAGGTCAAGTGAGAAAGGTGAGTAGTGTTGTCAGTGAAGGCTGCATGCCCTCCTGTAGTAGCAGAGTCGTTGAAATGACCCTCGCACACAACCACTAATCAGGACTGTCACAAGGGTGGTCCAGCCCCCGTTGACACATAGAGAGCCATTGGTGCAGAGCCACTGCCCTGCAATTAATAAAGAGTCACATTTACATAAGTTGACAGGTACACAGTGCCTTCGCCCCGCCCACTGACCCACAAGGACCACACACACACACACACACACACACACACACACACACACACACACACACACACACAAAACCTACAGTCCGCTAGAGTAAAAGTGTATGGTTACTCAGTTTTTAATGCATACGGAGCTCCTTTATTGTTTAAGAAATTATCTATCATTCATTTTCTTAATTTATCACACTGGATTTGAAGATTATGATTCATCTGAGTTCTGAATGGCAATGTGACAGTCTATGTCATACAGTAAAACGCAGGATTAAGTCAAACATAATTTAATAAAATGAACACAACACGCAAAGTGACAGACTGTTAATGACCACGTCAAAACCAAGAAATCAAACTAAACAAAGACATGAATTAACAGGCAGAAGCTACAATTACAGTTGTCACTTGAAGGCGGTTCTGTTTGCACCGTATTATTTTATGGCATCTAATAAGATCACACATTAATTTAGAAGACATGAGAGCATCAACACAGTATTTTAAATGTGGAGCTTTACTAAATTATTTTATCAGCTAAACTGTAATCATGCCCAGAAAAAGAATCAATCATAATTCAAACCATCTACACATAACATCTGAGTAGTGCTGGGCTGTATACCAGTTTGTACCGTATACCGTTATTAATTTCCCATATGATATGAATTTTTCATATACCATAATACCAGTTCATTGCCGCAGAGAGCGCTACGTACGGTCAAAGTAATCTGTGAGTGAACTGAGAACGGGAGCCCTGTTAACTGCATACCCTTCTCACTCAGAGTAGTAACTTTATAACACAACAATTAGTAACACACAACTAACTCTCTTTAACAGGATAAAACACCATAGCACACAACAATTTGTGACTTAAACAATTTCTAACACTAATCATTTTACATTTACAAATTTACACCGCCGTAGGGCATGTTGTAGCATAATAGTCTGTTAAGCTGGGAGAAGCTCCGGTTGCTACTGCACATTCAAGAACAGAGAAGAAAGTTAGAGGATAAAGAAAGACCGGAGATACACCAGAAAAATGTATGCTCAAGAAAGGAGCCGTCTGTTGTTCCTAAGTTTTTTGTTTCTAAAAAATCTGACATAATTTAGCCACTGTTGTTGCCCGTCGCTCTAACATTACTTTGTTGCACTAATGTTACTCGGCCTTGCTAACGTTACTTAGCTGTGCTAACTAAGACATGTCACTTCAAGCATGCAGCGAAGCAACATTATGAATTCAATAACAATCCACCTACAGTCGCGCTACGGACCGTTGAAAAAGACGGGAGAAATTTAAGATGCCTCGCCTCGCTGAAATACGTCCGCCAACCTACTAACATTATTCAAACACCGAAGGAGGCTGACAGCGGAGCTACGTTCAGTTGCCCATTTTTCTACAACCTAACTTACCTGTGGCCAAAGTAGTGTTTATACAACTATCTTACAACTATTTTGTTTTGAAAGGGAAACAATGTTAAAGTTGTTTGTATGTGTATTCATTCGATTTAAGTTTATTTTACTGCTTTGCAGTTTGCACAATAAAAATAGTTTATATTCTGTAACTGTTTGATGCATTCTCTTTCATATAACGTTATTGTATAATGTTGTGGAGCCAAGCAAACCCTTTAGTAATCAAAGCTTTTAGTAAATATGACGGCATTAAAATGTTTTTGTGATATTCTATGTACTCCTGACAGTAGAACAAGCCATTATGAACCCATATAAAGGCCCAGTCAAGCAAAAGAAAGAAAATACTGTGATATACCGTGAAACCGCCAGAATCTTAAAAAATACCATGATACAAATGTTTGGTCATACCGCCCAGCAGTACGTCTGAGGCCATGTTCAGACTGATTTAGGCCCTGCATGAAAAAAAATGCACCTCATACATTTCAAAAGGAGCCAGTCCAGCAACATAGCAGGCAAATCAAATACATGCAGGCACACATTCCTGGTAGATTACTTTGTCGTTTCTATATTATGTTTGTTTTTTTCAATCTGATCTATCATGTTAAAATTTCAGAAGTTCTTAGAATAAACAAAAAACGTTTTGAGCGGCAAAATTACTATGATTGTGCAGTGTCCATCAGGTGTGGTAGAAGGTCAAGGGGTCTGTCATCTCTGCCAAAGTATCATTCGCATAGTAAAATAATTTATGTTCCATATTTCCCACCTCAACATCTCTAATGCAAGGTTACGCACTTGTCAGATCTTGGCGTCAGATCACGATTTAAGATTGTGGAACAAGATTACACACTGCACTGTACTGCATCTGGGCCCGAGTGGTATGGGTGTGGAGAAGACCAATTTTTGAAGCAGTCACTTGGGTTTTCAACTGTCAAATTTGCAATATGTATCCAAGTGTAGTTTGTTTTTTTCATCTCATTAACAGTTATGTCTAACTGAGACAAATGCCTCAAAGAAAGGTTGGTCGTTCAACACTCGACAGTTGTCTCTCTGAAGAAATGACATTTTCAACAGAAAAAAAAGGTGTTGCAGGACATCATTGTCACCATCACACTTTGGATGATCAAAAACTCTCCAACAGTGGGACTGAATAACCACTTTCACTACTTTACAAAAGGCTAGATGAAGAATGTTGTCGCTTCAATTAATTATCCACAGATATACATTAGTTTTTGTTTTTTATCTGCTCATCCATGAGTGAAACTAGAGGATTCCTGTCAGAGCTGACAGGGTGGAAGAAGTACAATTGCTTTGTTGAAAGTTGTTTTTGTCGTCCTCCTGACTTTTCCTAAGGTAAGAATATGTGGTGAAGTGCAAATGTAATCTTTGGCTGAGAGACAACAGTGGGGTGTCAAATGACAAAGTCTGAAGGTCTTAGTCCCAGTCACAAAAACATGCTAATTTAGACATTAGAAGTTCATAAAATAAATAACTTTACAAATTTAACTCAAAAAAATCAACTCAATCTAACAAGATTTTGAAAGCCAAAAACAACATGGAAAACTGTTGATAGACTGCCATGGAGTGTATGCTGAGCCTTAAGGGTTGGTGGTGGGGGGAGGGAGGTTCCAGTAGAACCATCTTGGTTGAGGGTGGAGAGCAGATGGCAGGAGGATTGTGGCAAAACGGCAAATCCTTTGATATGTCTGCAACATCTCATTCACAAGAGCCATCAGTAAATATGTGCACAAGCTGTGTTTTGAGTGCACATAGGAACTGGTGACAAATTGGAACTTTGAGACGCAAGTAAATTCCCCAAGGTTGATCAATACTGTCAGTGCTTAGACTGCAGCAGATCTTTAGTAGGACATTATTTAAACATTTGCATGCAGCATGTTACCTTTTTACACTATTTGCACCATTCATACATTTGCACAGGGAACACCTATGAGCAATCCAATTTAGTAGGAATAGCATAATGTTTTCCAACTTACATCTTAATTTCATGTACTAACAGTGTACCAGCACATGCTACTTGGTAGTTAAAAATACTTAATACTTACTTAATACCGATGCATACTTGTAGGCACTTCCACTAACTTCACTAGATATTGTAGGTAAGTTCTCTTTAGGTTACTCCCAAACACCAGATTGTTGCTCAGTCGGTCATATGGTACCCACTAATATTAAAATGAAAGAGCTGTCCAATTGTTGTGCATTTGCTCGACAGTCGTCTGAAGATCAACTCCTTATCTCATTGTCTGTAGGGTCTATATTGCAGGAGCTGTCTCCTATCCATAAAGCCCTGCAGTCCCAATTTAATTATATCCAAATAGAGTAAGATTTGCTATTCAAAATGCACTGGGTAATGCAAATGTCATGCCCATTTTTCAACGTAATGGCAGATCTGGTAATAAATTGTATGCCCCCCATTTCCCTTCAGAAGCTCATTCCATAATTCAAAATATATTATAATTGGCACAGCCATAACATATGTGTTTCTCTGTTAATACTGATAGAGGCTAGGTAATTCAATTTACCATAGAAGGGAAATTTACACTGCTGCACATCAGTAGCTTCCTTGGGGAAATTAATCTCTGCAGGGTCTGGGATGAACACTGACCACTGTCTACTGTGTAAATATTGACAGTAGGGGAGGATGAGGTGCCTATAACAAGCTCATATATGCGACAGCTAAATTATGTCTGCACAGAGGCTTAAATTCACAGCACGCCTGGTATTTATAAAATCCATAGTTGGACTGAAATTAATCAGTTGGGGGATAGCTTGAGATAACTTGACGGAGAGTGGCCTAGGAAAAAGCTGATGGAGTTTGTAAGCTTGACCACTCATCTTCAAAATAGGAGCAGTGACAACTGTTGCAGCTGGTTTTCCCTACTTGACATTCACTTTCTTTCACCAACTGATGCACACCATTCACAAGCAAGATCCAACAACATGACACACAGTGGCAAGTAATGGCTTTGTCTCTGTGGTGACAAAATGCTGCAAGGTTCTGTGGACTCATGACTGTGGTGGATTCCCACAAATCACTCTACAGCTGCTCTGGAGTGGAGCACACAATGTTTGGCTTTAATGACTCCCTTGGCATGCATTTACTGATGGGCTTTATTAGTGGTATAATGGTGCCTGCCAGTAAGGTCCTATCTTTTTAGCCATGCAATCTCTGTTTATGCAGATATGTGTTTGCTGTCCAAAGAATGACCTCACGGCTGGTTACACAGCCATTTTCCTGGACCTTTGCCAAAGACTAATACTTTCCTGGAAGAAGACAACAAGTCAGAAGAGGTGGACACCGACCAGCTTTTAGACAAAGAACGGTCAGAGCTCCTGCAGGACAAGGCCACCATCTGAGGCTTTAGCAGTTTTACTCTAGTGGATGCTGAGACACACGATCTTGTATGGATGACACATTTGTCTCCTTCCACATCTCTGCAAACAGTTGTCCCTGGACTTTCAGCATGGTGGGAATGAAGGTCCGGTGCTTAAACAGTGACTCTGCATGTGTTGCCATGTAATTACATGCTGAGAGCTCAGGGCAGATAGGAACAATTATGCAGATGAGGGGGATGATGGCCAGCTTCAAAACATGGTAAGTTATTCTGCGATCATTGCCCTTTTCTCAGTCACCAGAGATGAACTCCAGTGTTATAATTATACAGTCCTTGCCATGTAGCAACATGGATTTAAAAAGCTGAGGGATTGGGACTTGCCCAGAGTTTGTTGCTATGCATTTTCTTGCCTCCAACTGCTTGATTAATGCCCCTGTACAGTTAGTACATGTTCCTAAATTCTGAGGAATGCAGGAAAATATACCTATATCTATTTGAGTACTATATCACCAGAAACAGTCTCCAAATCTAACCTCCAGGCCTAGGAGGCTCCAATATTTTGTACAGCTTTTAGAGTTGACTCTGCTCAGGCATACCACAACCTCCGGTGGCTCCAACTGAGGCAAGACTGTTGAAGACGAGGCATAATGTACATAATGGACAAAAGCATGCTAACACACGGCTAACTAGCACCAGCAAGACCACAAACAAACAGGAGAGCTGTGGAACGGATAATAAATCAACAAGTGGTAGTCCTCCCTGGAACTCTTTTGGTGCAAAGCCTAAGAGTAAATCATTTTCCTGGGAATTGGGAGGACAACTAACGGGAAGAGCACAGCGCCCTGAGATTTGTGATTCGACCGGCTGGCCTGCATTACCACCCAGGCAGAGCGCCTCTTCAACCCCTATACTTAGTAGGACACAGCCTTGGACAGCTGCAAAAGGGAAAAACCGCAACAAAATGCCTCCCCAACAACTGAGTGTGCAGGTGGAGAACAGATTTGCTCCTCTGCTGCAGGACCCTGGACATAACCTGGATTGCGTCTCACCGTCACACAGCAGGGTAAGGACTGAGAGCAATTCTGAAATTAAAAAACTACAGAGAAAGCTAACGACTGGGCTCCAAACTCTGATTGTGGGTGACTCTGCTGTAAAAGATATCAAAAGCAGTAAAAACACCAAAATACTCTGTTATCCCAAAGACATGGTGTCTGACTTGGCCCAAAGAATCACAGATATCGTAGCAGCACACCCAACTACTAAGAACATTATACTGCATATAGGTTCAAATGATGTTGTAAAGCAAGAGTCTGAAGTGCTGAAACGTGAGTTATGGATCTGCTGAACACAGTTAGCTCCATAAATGCGAAAGTGTTTATCATTGGCCCTATACCGCCAGTCAGAATAGGAGTTGAGAGATTCAGCAGACTGCTGGTACTGAACACATGGCTTTCAACTGCATGTACCGACCATTCTCTGCAGTTCATTGACAATTTTAACATTTTCTGGGACCGCAGACATCTTTTTAAAGCAGACAGACTCTTACTTAACAAGTCAGGAGTAAAGCTGTTCACCTCTAGCCTACTTTACTCTCTGCACCACCCATCTGCTCCCTTGGCCAAGGGCACGAGACAAGATACATCAACACAAACAAAACAAGAGGAAGACACAACAAAGTGCGGCAGTGATCCACCACAGCCCCCACCTGAGCAAGGATTTGACCATGGGAGCCTACAGAGCGGAGACAAGAAATCTCAACTCCCCTGTTCACCTATCCAACACTCCTCAAACCCCCTTACCAACCCTGACGAGAACTCATCGCCCTCCCCATTCCATAGGAGACCAAAGAGCGGAGATGAAAAATCTCAATCCCCATTCTCACCTGTCCAACACTCCTCAAACTCCTTTAACAACCACGACGCCTTTGAGGACGTCTTTGAGGATGAGTCACTCTCCCCTCTTTCCCCCATCCCCATGTTGGAGTTCACTGACCAGATGAAGCAGCTGGTGAATGCTGGAACCAAGTATGCCCCCCTTCCTTCTCCCATCGTTCGCCCCCGGCCAAAAGTAAAATGCCAGGCACCTCTGCCCCCTCAAGAGCGGCAGCTAACTCATTTTCCCCAAACTGATAAGGATGCTTGTCTGCAAAATGCAGCAACCGTTAACTGATATGGACCGGGTCCAGGCTGCATGCCTAGTAGCACTCATGACTCTTTCCAAGACAAGCCTGGGCCCTGCGTATCAGATTCTTCCACAATTTATGTTGTGATAGGTAATAGAAAAAGAATAACGAATAAGCACGGCAAACTTTGCAAACTTAGCATCCATTCCTCGTCAGCCACAGTCAGTCACAAAAAATGAAAACACACTAACACTAGCCCTACTAAATGTCAGGTCCTTGGTAGGAAAATCATTTTTAATCAATGATTTTATTATTAAGCACAATCTTGATTTTATGTTTTTAACTGAAACCTGGTTGGACCATAATAACAGTGCTGCTGTTCTCATTGAGTCAGCCCCCCCTAACTTCAGTTGTATGAGTGAGAATAAAGTGAATAAGAAAGGAGGTGGAGTCGCCATTTTGTTTAATGACTCATTCCAATGTACGCAATTATCTTATGGAAATTTTGCTTCTTTTGAATATGTGGCTCTTCAGCTAAGATCCTCCCCTCAAGCTATACTTATAAATATCTACAGGCCACCTAAATACTGTGCAAACTTCTTTGACAATTTTAATGAACTGCTGTCTATAATCTGTATTAACTTTGACCGTGTAATTATTGCTGGTGATTTTAACATTCATGTTGACAACCCCCAGGACCGAGGAACCAAAGAACTATGTTGTGTTTTTGAGAGCTATGGACTGACTCAGCATGTGACACAGCCCATGCACAATAAGGGGCACACACTGGACTTTATTATCTCCAAGGGTCTAAACATTTCCAAGGTTGTGGTGACTGATGTTGCTCTCTCTGATCATTCCTGTGTTTTCTTTAACGGCACTATCTCGGTGCCCAAAAGTGTTCAAGCTAAGTTAATCAGAAAACGGTATATCACTGAAAACACAAGTGAATCATTCATTCAGCTTTTCTCCTCTACACCCACCCTCTCAGGGGTCTCAGTCACTGAGCTTGTAGATAATTTCAACTGTAAAATTACAAATGTTATTGATGCTATTGCTCCCACTAAGGTCAAAGCTGTCTCTGGTAAGAAAAGATCTCCATGGAGAAATTTTATAGTGGTGAGAACAGAAAAAAGAGAGTTTAGAAAAGCTGAACGTAGTTGGGAAAAATCTAATCTCCAGGTCCACTATAACATCTACAGTATAAAGAGAGACTTCGCATTTATAATTTGGAACTAAGGAATGCAAGGCGGTCCTTTTTCTCTGACATTATAACCAGAAACAATAATAATTCATGTGCTTTGTTTGCTACTGTCGATAGATTAACCAACCCTCCAGTACCAGTAGCATCTGAACTGTTGTCTACCAAGGCTTGCAATGACTTTGCCACCTTCTTCACAGACAAAATTCAGAAAATTAAACAAACAGTCAGTGCTTCCATATCAAGTACAGGATATGTGTTGTCACAGGGTTCACACAAAACAAAATCAAATATGACACAATTTCATGCAATCAGCCATAACAACCTGGAAGACATTATACAACATCTGAAAACCTCCTCCTGTTGCCTTGATATTCTACCAACGGGTGTTTTCAAAAATGTTTCAAATTGTTTGGCTTCTGATCTTCTACAGATTGTAAACACATCTCTGCTCTCAGGTATCTTTCCACAGGCCCTAAAAACTGCAGTCATCAAGCCACTCCTAAAAAAGAACAATCTAGACACGTCACTAATGAGCAACTATAGGCAGATATCAAACCTTCCATTTTTAAGCAAAATCATAGAAAAAGCGTTTTTTCAACAACTCAACCTTTTCTTATCACTCAACAATAGTTTTGATGCCTTCCAGTCAGGTTTTCGACCACACCACAGCACTGAGACGGCTCTTGTCAAAGTCTTTGATGACATCCACTTAAACACAGATAGTGGCAAAATTTCAGTCTTAGTATTACTTGATCTCAGTGCTGCATTTGATACAGTTGACCACAACATATTACTTGACCGATTGGAAAACTGGGTTGGTCTTTCTGGCTCAGTACTAAAGTGGTTTGAATCCTATTTTAGAATAGGAACTACTTTGTGTCTATAGGTAATTATACATCTGAGCATACAAATATGACATGCGGAGTTCCCCAAGGCTCAGTTCTGGGGCCTCTTCTGTTCATCATCTACATGCTTCCACTGGCTCAGATTATGGAAAACAACAAAATAAGTTACCATAGTTATGCGGATGACACACAAATTTACATAACCTTATCGCCAGGGAATTATAGCCCAATACAACAACTGAATATGTGCATTGAACAAATTAACGACTGGATGTGCCATAACTTTCTTAAATTAAAAGAAAAAACTGAGGTGGTTGTTTTTGGAGCAAAAGAGGAACGATTAAAGGTCAGCACTCCGCTTCAACCGACAATGTTAAAAACAACAGACAAAGCCAGAAATCGTGGTGTAGTCATGGACTCAGACCTGAATTTTAAAAGTCACATTAAGACAATTACAAAATCAGCCTATTATCATCTTAAAAATATATCAAGGGTTAAAGGACTTATGTGTCAGCAGGATTTGGAAAAACTTGTCCATGCTTTTATCTTCAGTAGACTTGACTACTGTAACGGTGTCTTTACAAATCTCCCTAAAAAAATCAATCAGACAACTGCAGCTGATTCAGAACGCTGCTGCTCGAGTCCTCACTAAAACCAAGAAAGTGGATCACATCACTCCAGTACTGAAGTCTTTACACTGGCTTCCAGTGCCTCAAAGAATTGATTTTAAAATACTTTTGCTGGTTTACAAATCACTAAATGGTTTAGGGCCAAAATACATTTCTGATCTGCTACTACACTATGACCCACCCAGACCTCTCAGGTCGTCTGGGACAGGTCTACTTGTTGTTCCCAGAGTCAGAACTAAACAGGGGGAAGCAGCGTTCAGTTTTTATGCTCCACATATCTGGAACAAACTCCCAGAAAACTGTAGGTCCGCTGCAACTCTGTTCTTTTAAATCCAGGCTGAAGACATATCTTTTTAATGTTGCCTTTCTTTAAATAACCTATTTTTAAATGCTCTTTCTTTAAAATTCTTATACTGCACTGTACATTTTATTCTTGTCTTTTAATGATCTTAAATTGTTGTTAATTGTTTTAATGCTTTGAAATTGTTTAATTGTTTTCTAACTGTTTTTAATGTTTCATGTTTCATGTAAAGCACTTTGAATTGCCTTGTTGCTGAAATGTGCTATACAAATAAAGCTGCCTTGCCTTGCCTAATGTGGTTACAGCTTAACTGATCTGCCAGACACTAAAGCTATGTTCACACCGCAAGTCTTAATACCCAATTCAGATTTGTTGCTCAGATCCAATTTTTTTTGGCTGTTCACATTACATTTTTGAAATGTGGCCTATATCAGATTCCAGTATGAACTGTTTGCGGTTTCGAACTGACACACATGCGCAAAAGAACAATAACAATGACATCAGATGCAGCACGCTGCTGAACTAAAGTTAGGGAGGTTTTGGAGGAAGTAAGCATTTTCGCTTTTATTTAAAAATGTTTGTGTAATGGCAGCCATAACATTAATGAGCAGGTGCTGAGGAGGAGAAGAATGAAGAGAAAGAGAGACAAATTGGCTATTTGGGCCTTTTGCGGGGTTATGGCTGCAAATTCAGTAGCGTTCTGTGTAACCGGATGACCGAGTTGCACATCAGGACCGCTACGGTCCTCCACCAGAGTTTCCTCTGACTTCGCCCTGCCCAGGCATAGTTCACCATCTTTTGGGTCCTATCGCACACGCTCATGCTCCACCTCCCCGACGGTGCGGGCGAGACGGGCCGGTGGTTGGCCTGACCCCGAGGGACCGGGATCCCACTTCACTTTCATTGCGCAACGGGGCGACCCTTTGACTGGCGTGCGCGTTAGACACCTTGGTCCGTGTTTCAAGACGGGTCGGGTGGGTTGCCGACATCGCCTTTTTACGTGAGCCGATCCCCGCCCCTGGCGACGCAACGCGGTTGGGACCCACTGAGGACTGTCCACCCCGGTTGGCAGCCGCACCAGGATCAGGGGTCCCTCCAGAGAGGGGGTGCAGCGAGGGTTATTGAGGTAAAAGTTGCATCAAATCCGCATTGAAGAAAAAAAACAAAAAACAAAAAACAAAATCAGATCTGGGTCTGATTCAGGACCACATATGGAAGTGGCCTGAATCTGATTTGAAAGAAATCTGATCTGGGCCAGATTTGAGTTTTCACACTACTTCTGAAGAAGTCTGACCTCACATGTAAAATGTAAAACCAAAAATTGAAAAATTGATTTTAAAAATGTCCAGAATTATTACCCCCAGAGACTTGATTTTGCCCCTTCCTGTCTATACTCTGATGTTGCCCTACTCCTAACAATAACATTATGCACTAAGGATTTTCCCTGCACAACACCTGCCACATTATGTGATGACGTGAACCATCCCACCATCCCTGTTCCCATCTGGCAGCTGCCACATTATAACTGTTCGCTAACACAGGGGTTAATGAAACCCCTGTGTTAGCAAATGCACCTCTGCGTTCAGGGCTCAAGCTGCTTAGAGATCCACATGCAGCCCTGAAGGATTGGCTCCATTATGGATGCCAGCACGGGGCTACACACACTTTCTGAATAAAATAATGCTCACACCTGCTACCTGGGCTCAGCTGTTGCCATGCAACGCAGAGATGATGCATTCTGCTATCTATGCTCATGCTGTGTGCACAATGTCTGCAATTACACTACAATTAGTGGAATTTCAAGAGTTAACTTGTAAGTACAGTACAAGGGCCACTGTTTTTGCTAGCATCCAACATTCACCTCATGATTCAACAAACTCTTGGCTTAGGTAGGCCTACTACGAGAAATGAAATACTACTGTTCAGTGTTCAAATCATGTTTAAATTATCTAAATCCAAATGCCCAACAATTTGACCTTCGTTACAAGCCAAGCTAGTGTTCCAATTCAAACACTGCCTTGCTCAATTCGTTAAGTGTTGCCGCTTAAGGAAGCATGCTGGGAGGCTTGAGCATTCAGGCACTCAAAGGGGAGCCTTACCATTTGCAT
The DNA here is from genome assembly GCF_004354835.1 of Perca flavescens. NCBI lineage: Eukaryota > Metazoa > Chordata > Actinopteri > Perciformes > Percidae > Perca > Perca flavescens. Next base: position 18,197,581 of record NC_041349.1, read on the forward strand.
CCAGCTTCATGGGGCGTGGGGAGGAGGGGACCACCATCAATACCGGTGCATGCTCTCTCACACATTTTTCTTTCTCAGTACACTTAGTGACTGCCAGATGAAAGATCCAGACCTTTCCTCTCTGGGTTTTAAAACCCTTTGAGGATGCAACCCCGACATTTAGCGCAGGCAATGTCTTTGAAACAACATGAAAAGGCTACATTTCTGATACAAAGGGGGGAATCATTTAGGTTTCTGAAAAGGGACATCAAAGTTGCTCTTAGGTACACGTTAATGTAACAAACAAAAGAATAACTGGTGGTATGCTTCCACCCTAATGTTGTGGAGCCTCACAACAAGCTTCATTACAACACGCATCAAATAGTAAAATGGACCACTTGCTGGCTTTTCTTAAAGATTTTCTTTCTTATGATTTTGTGTGTTTTGCAAAGCTAAAGTGGTAGAGATCAATGCTCCACCAGCTACCTCCCGTTGAGCCTCAGCTTCAAAGGAGTGAGCATCCTGTGAAATTGCAGTAAAACAACAACAATTAGTGCTTGTATTACTACATTTTAGAAGCTGGTACTCTAAGTACTGTAGTTCCAACAGCTAGCAGGGTCATCAGCTGTGATCCATACCCAATCAAATCCTGCTTCACAACAATCTCTGCATCACACGGGAGGAAAACCACGGTGATTCATTTCCAAATGTGTGACACAAGGTTAGAAAAGCTGGTTTGCAGGTAGATCTGGCTTTGTCATATTGTGTGAGGTATTCTGTGTCTTTCTTTAGCGGTAGTACCTGGCATTAACTATGATTTTAGTTACGGTCACATAACTCGCACATAACGCTGTCCTTTAACCCGCCATCTTCATCTTCCTTTACTCTTTCTGTTATTATACCATATAGAAGGATGCTCTCACACACTAATAATCTCTCAAAAAACTCTTCTCCAAGGAGAATCAAGGTGTAGGAGCAGTCATTGTATGTAGATGTGGAGCATATGTAAAATAGGTATGTGAAGAATCAGCAAACAGAGATAAGGACCAAGGGGATTTTTACCAGCTCCGTTTCATAAGTCATTTAAGAGTCCAAGCGAGAGGAAGACGAGTCAATGATGCAGATGATGGTCTGCTGCAAAGGGCTTTTATCTATAATTACAGGTCACTTGCATCGGCATGAGCTCATTTACCCAGAGGAGCTACTGCCTGTCTTTTTCACATCTTTCTCAACAGTCCATTCACCGCACTGTCTGTGTCTTTGCTGATTGGGATCCGAGGTGAACTTGAGTTACTGTCATGGATTTATGTGATTGTTAATCAAAGACCCTCAGAAATGATGGCAGACTGTTCATGGAAGGTATGAGGACATACCTAACACATAACATCAAAATCCAGGGATGTACTTAGTCGTATCCATTTTTAAGTTGACCATTCAGTTCTTTAGCCAAAGCTCTAGAGATGGCAATGGTTTGTCCACCACGTTGGTCCAGACTGAAGTATCTCAACAACAACTATGATGGATTGTCATTATATTAAATTTTGGGCAGACATTCATGGCTTTAGCTAAATGCTAGCATGTGGACACTTTTGGCCTCCCCTCCAACTCCTAACCAATGACATTATACCGTTAGAACCTTTTCAATATCTTTACATTGTATGTTATCTATGCCTATACTAGTGTTTCCTCCACAGCATTGGTCTTTCCTGCTTGGTAAAATGATTTGGTTGCCTTTAGGTTCACCTTTCTACACGGTGACGTTAGCAGAGCAGCTGCTTCAGCACTTCCGGTTCATCTTCAAAAGCAGCGTTTGAGGACAGTATTGCATGTAGATTATCCGTGTTTTGGCAGCGATCAGAGCCCAATACAAAATCACTGTCGTCACGCACATCAGAACATAATAACAAAAGGAGCAGTTTTTTTTTTAGGTCTTTTTTTGACAGTCACTGTGCAGCTACTTCTTACAAAGTGAACGCTCCTCCCTTTCACACTGCTCTCTGGGTAAAATCTTAAATCAAGTCATCACATCTACTCATTGAAGATGTCAGCGACACGAACACGCAGCTACGGAACCAGATCTAGGGTGAGTCTGAGTGAGAGCTGCCCAGAGGAAGAGAAGCTTTGTCCGGTCAGGCTCCAAGATCTATTTTGTTATCTTCCGCCTTCTGGTTTTTTATTGCGAAGGGTAAAGAGAAGCAGTAGCGTCATGTGCTGCCGTTGTTGATGGGAGTTAATAACAGTGTTGCCAGTCTTGGATCATCCTGGTTCAAATTACAAAGCCTCATGATTTTATTTATAACTCTTGGCTACAGTAGTTAGCTCAGAAGGCTAACTTGGCTTGTTTACTTTATTATGTGAATGTCTTTGTCACCCTGAACGTACCATCGTTCAAAAATCTGGCAGTTCAATAAAGCATTGCTTGATCCTTTTTATGAAAAAAAGGAACGCATAGTCCAATATTTGTATTGAACAGCAAGATCTGATTCGACTAACAACATTCTGAGTTGGGTACAGCCCTAGTGTGTAGTTGTTAACTTGGCTTTTAGCTCAATGCAACACTGTGTCTAAGTAAAGCCTAACAGAGCCGCTAGCATGGCTGTTTTACTTTGTCCTTCATCTTTGAACGGATACTGTATTTGTATGTGTGTTGAATGACAGGTGAGTGACTGATGCATAATAATATACTCTCTGATGTGCCTGACACGGTCCTGTCTGAACAGTTAAGCATCTATCCATTTCTGGGATCTTAACATTCATCTAGTTTATTATTCACATTACTTTCCACTTTGTTAGACCCTGCCACTTGAGTGCTGCAGAAAACTTATGGATGAAAGCGTTGACTTAGTACAAGGGCAGTTGTCAGTGATATCTTTGTAATTTGATTTATCCTGACTAGTCACTCCACAGATTGGATATGATAGGGATGACCTTAAAATCTCACTTTATGTAGAGGACGTCGCATTCAAAAAGCCTCCAAGGTCATAATGTTACCTTTACTCAAGTGCAATTACTGTTTTAGCTGATGATGTGTTGGTTAAGGTAAGTTTTTTAATATTAAACACATGTCACTCAATTTTCTAACATCAATTTCCTTTGGCAATGACAAAGTGTTTGATTTGCTAATTTGCCTTTGAATTGCAAATGGTGCCTCCTTGGAGCTTTCCGCGTGCCACCGCTCAATTTAGTTTCTTTTTGTGTGACTTTGGGGAGGTCAGCGCTGACAATACCGCCATTCCTCTGTGGAATCCTCTGACCTGATAAGACACAGAACATAAAAACCCAACAGAGCATTATCAGCGGCGGCATGCGTGGTGAAAGCCCAGAAAGCATGATATCAAAGGATAAGCACACAAGGGAGCTTGGACTTGGTCAAAACTCACACTGATGAAAAAATGTTGTGACTCGTTTGCATATGCAACAATCAGAAAATGTTGTACAGCACAATAGGGGGAATTAACAGGGCCTGGAGCAGGCACTTTTCATGCCTTTTATGTGTGCCTATTGTAATATTTCTTCCTGCCTGAGCACTTGGGACTGTGACTGCTTGAAAGTGTGAACACCTAACTCAGTTCATTCCTGGCTTAAACCCCCAATTAATTTCCAGGCTCGAAAATTCAACTACAATTCCTCCAACTGCCCTGTTAACATCTCTATTTTGTTTAAAGAATAAGATTTTTTTTTCTCCTTAACACCCTGTTTATGACTATCACACAAGTGCATAGGTGCTCCAGCAGACAAGGCCAATTACCTTTCCTCATTAAGAAGCTTGAGAGGAGGCTAATCTAAGTTCAGCGTCTTCACCTGGCAATAAATAACGTCCTGTAATAACACATGCCATTCAGCTGCTGTATGCCTGCGCTTATAAATACACACAGTAAAGAAGCTGAGCCATGTAATTATATCAGCCAATCACTGAGGCATTTTTTTAAATCCTTTTACATCATCAAAAGATGGCTTAAAATGTTTTGAAATGGCTACAGTAACATAATAGGGATATGGTGGTATTTTATTTTTGATGGCCACACCTGTCTTTTAAGATCATGGACCAGTTACGTCACATGTCTAACTTATCACTTTGTGAACTGATTGTTTTTCTTATCTGGAATTACTACTACTAAGGCTACTGGCCTCTCTTAGAGACTCAAATTACCTTGCGTAAACGAAACAGCTAGGGTCCAAGTTATTTTCTTTAAATTGCATCCCTGTAAAATACCTCCTCCTTGCGCCATTGGTTTGACACAAACCATGTGCGTTAGTGACACACCTTTCTTGCCCAGGGGCTCAAAGCTTTCTTGCTCTTGCCATGGCTCTTTTTGCAAATCCTATTTTTCTTTCAGTTACATCTCTTATCCTTGATTCTCCATTGAGCCGCTAATTAGGAACATCAAACAAACAAATTGGCCAGCCCAACCTCACATTACGGCGACCTATCAGGGTTGAGGTTTTTTCCCTTGCTGCTAATATACTCTGTATCGTCTTCCCTTCGCATCAAAAATCAATTTCAATAGCTTGGCAATGAACATTACCTGGCCCTGAATATAATATGATTGCTGCGTCAATTACCAGTTGTGTTTGCCGGTGCCCTTGGTCATATTGACGTTCTTAAATTGAGCTGTATGAGGATGAAGGACTCAACTGCTACTGCCTAAGTGTATTCTGGAGGAGTAACCCACCTCGCCACAGAGTGTAGCTCTGGCAGTGCATTCAGCAAGGGATCTGCATGTCATAATGGGATATCATTACTTCACTACCCTCATTACAAGGTCCTCATCTGCCGGGGTTTGAGTGTAATGTTAATTATTACGGAGGTGTAAGACCGAAAGGGGCATTGTAGCTCAAAATGCCATTTTGATTGGATTCTGCTCCCTTTTCCTCTCATTAAGAACTCAATAATGGCTTGTTTGGGAGTCAACAAGACACTTTTTAAACATATGCTTATTATAATAGGTCTGTTTCCTAATTCTGGCTCTTTCCTGGGGCAAATACCCTACATACTTAGTTACTGCACAGTTGAGGTTTTCACTTCATGTTCAACTTCAAACTAGCAGTATCATTTTGAATTGGGCCTCAATTGCCAGCTCAGCTATAATACAGTATGCTACTTCTTGTTTCCCACTATTAAAAACTGAATCCACAGGAACATTTCATAGTTCCATCTCCACTAACTGGACAGACATTGATGGATGTTAACCCCAAATATGTCACCCCAGACAAACTTTACAATATCTGAAATTTTGATTTACTAGTAAGTAGAGTAGTATTTTGTAGTCTTCACTCAGACTCTCTGGAAGAACACTTAAGGCTGCTTTTTCCTTTCTCTTTTTATGATAAAAAAAATCATCATTTGATTTGAATTAGACTTTATTGGTATTGTCAATGTACAAAACCAATCCAGTGCTGGGTGTTTATATCCACAGAGTCCGAGCATAAAATTGTATGTTTTGGCTGTTTAGAAAGAGCTTATAGAAATGTAAATGTACAGACATTTGACCAATAAAACATGCATCTTTTTACAAAGACGCACATAGAAATGACACATATTTACAGAATATGTGCAGTTCTTAGCCTCAAAAATCTATACAATTCCTTCACTGAAGAAAAAATATATTTACATCTTGGCATTTTCTGACCCCTTACTTTTATGTAAACATAATACAAGACCAAGACCTTGTAAATAGAAAGTAGCCATTCAAACTACATAAGGTTGTTTACAGTACATGCCGCAGTGCTTCAAAAAATGAATGTTACAGGCTCACTGCACCTTTATAAAGTTAGGATTAAGTTGGGTTTTTATTGCGAAGGGTAAAGAGTGAAGAGAAGCAGTAGCGTCATGTGCTGCAGTTGTTGATGGGAGTTTATAACAGTGTTGGCAGTGTTCATACTGGTTCAAATTACAAAGCCTTGTGTTTTTATTTATAACTCTCCGCTACAGTAGTTAGCTCGGAAGGGATAACTTGACTTGTTTACTTTATTATGTGAATGTCTTTGTCACCCTGAACGTACCGCCATTCAAAAATCTGGCAGTTCAATAAAGCATTGCTTGATCCTCTTCATGAAAAAAAGGAACGCATAGTCTAATATTCGTATTGAACAGTGAGATCCGATTCGACTAAGAAAATGCTGAGTCTGGTACAGCCCTAGTGTGTAGTTGTTAACTTGGCTTTTAGCTCAATGCACCACTGTGTCTAAGTAAAGCCTTAGGCTGGTGACAGACTGGATGCGTCCCGTGAGCGTGGCGTTTCTGTTGCGTGTCAGCTGCGTGGTGGACGCGTGGACTTTTCTATGTCTTTACACACCAGAAACGTGTCTGACACGGCGCTGCTGCTGTTAGCCTTGTCTGTACACATGTATGTTTCCCATTGATTTACTGTACTCAAGCAGCAGTATACTTCATGTTAAACATAAATATATACGGATTTGATTACAGCAAAGACAACATCGGCAGTAATAACGGCAAAATAGGCTACAGAATATTTTGTTCTGTATTGACAGGTGCAATATTTGAAAATCAAATTGCTTTTTTATTACATTTATATCTGCATTTATGTCAAAACCTAGAGACTTTCAAACATCAACATGTCATTTATTAATATGTATTTGTGTCAAAATGACATATAAACATCTTTTCCTATCCTATTTTGCCTGGAAACGCTTCCAACATGCTTGCGTGTTACGTGAAAAAATAGGCTTTGGTTCTATTTCTAGCAGGCACGCATTTTCGCCGTGGCTCAAGCCACGCGTGATACGTGCATGTCACGCAGGCAGTTTGCAAGCTCTAACCTGTTAACATGGGAACCAAAATAAAAACAGACACACCTCGCAGCTGACGCGCTCACGCAACGCATCCAGTCTGTTGCCGGCCTAACAGAGCCGCTAGCATGGCTGTTTTACTTTGTCCTTCATCTTTGAATGGATACTGTATTTTTATGTGTGCTGAATGACAGGTGTGTGACTGATGCATAATAATACACTCTCTGATGTGCCTGACACGGTCTTGTCTGAACAGTTAAGCATACCAAGACCTGGTATATAGAAAGAAGGCATTCAAACTACATAAAGGTTGTTTCACAGTACATGCCAGTGTTTCAAAAAATGAATGTTACAGGCTCGTTGCACCTTTATGAAGTGCTTTGGAAGATAATGACTTTAACATGATCCCACGCTATATTTCTTGTGCAAAGTCTTGTAAACACCTACAGTTTAGCAGTGATGTGTGTAGAATTACAGTCACAGGGATTACAGCAGTCTGCTATGAATGGCTCAGGTTGAATGTGTATGCTGCATCACACACATGGTTTGTGTGTGAAGTAGTATCAGGTTGTCAGTGGCGTCCCTGGTGCCACTTCCCTCATGTTTTAGTGTTGTCCGTGTCATTTCAACCCTTGGTGGCAACTCCACACCTGACCCTATGCACTTTTGAAAGAGTATGTCTATGTCTGTGTGCATGTGTCATGTCTTTCATGTGTGCCGGTCACACATCATGTCTGAACTTATATGTACGGCTCTACCACTCACACTCTTCTCTGCCACGCACGCACGCACACGCGCACACACACACACACACACACACACACACACACACAGGTCAGGGTCTTTGAATGGTCGAACCCACAGGCAAGCTCGTATCCACGCTTCTCTGCTGTTTGAGCTCAGCTGTCTTACTCTCGTCTGCCTTTGAGGTGAAAACAGACAGTTGGGTGTTGGAGGAGCTGTGTGCTGCTTTGGCCGAGGAGAAAGCTCAGAGAAACATCAATGGGCTGAGGCTTGACATGGTCATGTGAGCACACACACAATGTAAATACTGCTTGGTTGCAGGGATGGAGAGAGACAGAATAAAAAAACTTTCCAACAGAGTAGAATAAACCCCAAATTCAGTGTAAACAAAAACCACACGAGCCTGAGAAACCGACCGCTGGAGATCTTGACCTTATCAGTCAAGGAAAGACCAAAGGTGTAGGAAGAGCGGCGGTTTCCATTAGGTCCAGACAGCTGAAGCCCAGTAAAACTAGCTTCAAAGAAAAAGCGCCTGAAGGTTGAAGTCAGTAACAGAGGAGCGATAGTAAAGAGTTTTCAGGTGACTGCTGGAGGAGAAGGATTATATAGGGAAGAGGGAGAGAGTGTTAAAGTCCCATAAAGTGCTGCCGCGATGGAAGATGACTGAGTGATCAAATCCCAACGCAGCTCCACAATCGTCTCTCCAGCAGGGATGAGAAGGTGTCTTCTATTCAGAAAAATACAGCACACTGACCTTAAAGTGATGGTTCAGAGTAATTTCACCCTAAGGTCCTTTGCACCATGACCTTGAGCCAAACACCCCCCCAGAAGCTTTTTTCACCTGGGTCGAACATTGGGAGAGTTAGCGTAGAGTAGCATTATCAGCTGAATAGCTAAGCGCAGGGGCTAATGGATCCAGTGATGTATCTCGTAAATGACCCCACTAATAATGCCCAAAATGATACCAAACTTCTACACTGGTACAAATAGGTTATGTACTCATAAAACGATAGATTGTAAAGTTTGTAAGTACACCAGAAGTGTATGTAAATAACACTTGCCTGCTGGCTTCTGCTCTCTGCTGTTGTTGTTGCTGCTGCCGGCAGTAAGACGAGTGCTTAGGGCCGAAAAGAGATGCAACAAAAAAATCAGGTGTAAAGATTGGCAAAACAAAAAAATTTATTCCTAAAAAACACCATTCTGCACTCCTGGATATCCACAATAAAAAGGCAAACTATCTGCTATTTTGCTTTTGTCTGGAATCATTGCTAAACATCATTCTGAAGACCTGATAGCATGGGGCAGTGTCTTGGTTGTATTATAAAGCAGAACATACTTTTCTTCAGGGGTAACAAATACTCAAAAGTTGAAACGGTACGTATAGATTACTTCATAGTGCCTCCAATATACTCCATGTAAACACAACTAGGGCTGAAACTACTTTATTTTGTCTAAACTTCATGCGTATGGACATCTGCTGCGTGTGATCGCCTTGAACTACTTTTTTTTTAACCTATGTTAATATAATCAACACATCCTCATACCTAAACCACGGAATAGGTTGATTGCAAATGACTCCTGAAACGACGTGTATGACAGTTTTATTTACTGCCGCACAGTGGCCATTTTAAAGCCATGACTAAACATGCAACGTGAATTTTAATCATGTGACCATTCTATTTACTCTTACAGGCGCACATTCCGTTTCCATTTCGTTTTGTTAGACCAACAGTCTAAAACCCAAATGTATTCAATTAGCAATGACATGGAAAAGAGAACCTGAAAATACATACATTTAAGAAGCTAAAACCAGAGAATTGCTACTTGATAAATGACTTAAACGTTTGATCAATTATCAAAATTGTGGGCAAAATATTTTCCGTCAATCGACTTATTGATTAATCAGTTAATTGTTTCAACACTCAACTACACTGATCGGCTTCACACACTCAGGACAGATTGGGGCTTTAATGAAAAACGAATTAAAGCCTGAATCAAGTCTCTAAAAGTTGGGATATTAACTTTGTTGTAATTATACACATACTATATTATAACTATTTTTGAATTCCTGAA